>NW_012101209.1:461869-583361 GCF_000951045.1 Mandrillus leucophaeus | reverse complement strand
GGGGAGAGGAGGGGGGAGGGGAGGGGAGGGAAGGGAAGGGAGCGAAGGAAGGAAGGAAGGAATGAAGGAAGGGAGGGAAGGAAGGAATTTAAAGTAATAATGGCTGTTCCTACAGTGGAACAAGGATAAGAAATGCATTGAACTCATTAGAAGCCCTGTAAGCAAGAAGAAAGAAGAGTAAAATGTTTAAAGCATTGAATGAAAAAAAGAAAAGTCAAAAAATACCAACTTAGAATTCTGTAGCCAGCAAAATTATTCTTCAAAAGTAAAGAAGAAACAGGCTTTCTCAGATGAACAAAAACTGAGTAAATTTATTACCAGTAGACCTACCTTGCCACAAACATTAAAATAATTTCTTCAGAAAGAAGGAAAATTATATAAGTCAAACTCAGATCTACATAAGGAAAGGAAGAATATTAAGAAATAAAGGAAGATCAGATAAAATCTTTTTTCTTAATTATCAAATAAAAGTTTGTTAAAAGTAATAATAGTAATCATATATTTAAGGATCACAGCTTATGAAAAAGTGAAATGAATAACAGCAATCTTATAAGGGACAGGAGGGATGATTGGGAATTCTCCATTATAATCATGAGGCAGGAGAGTGTTATTTAAAAGTGGACTTGGACCCGTTGTATATGTATATTGCAAATTCTAGGGCAATCAAAAGAAATTTTTTAAGTATAATTAACGTACTAAGAAACAAAATAAAATTTGGTAAGATGCTAAATTAATACCGAAAAGACAAAAAAAGATGGAAGATAAAAATGAAACAAAGAAGAGAGATATATAGAAAAGAGTTACAAATATGGTAGACATTAATCAAACTATCTCAGCAATCACTTTAAATGTGAGTTACGTAAAGATGCTAATTGGAAAACAGAGACTGTCAGCATGGATAAACAAGCAAGACAAAAAAAAAAAAAAAAAAACCAAGACGTAACTATATGTTGTCTACAACAACAAAAGCAACAGAAACTATCACATTTACCTTCATTGAGAGAAGGGAATAAAAAAGAAGACTTAGAAATTAAGAATATGATAAAAGCAATTAAAAATTCAGTTAAAACATTGAAATACAGGTTGAGAAAATCTTCCACGGGGTAGAGAAAAAAAACTACACACATGCGCGCGCGCACACACACACACACACACACACACAGAAGCAGTAATAGAAAAAAATAAGAAAATTAGAAAATTCATCCAGGACACAGTGAAAGTTAAAAGTATTTCCCAGGCCATAATTCCAGAAGAAAATTCTAGAGATTCAAAATACCACAACCTCAATCCTCCTCTAAACATTTATTGGGCACTTATTTCATACCTGTACCACGACAAAGACCAACATTTGACACAAAATCCATATGAAATTGTTCCCTCCTTGTTCTAGTAAGTGTGTAAGGTGCACTGCATGAATGATCATGATTTGGAAAATCTAGCCATGGTTTCCTCCTGAATTTCATGTTGTCAGATATAAGCCCAGGTGCACTCTGGCCTGGTCTATGCCTACAGACCCAGGCCTGCAAGCAGTGCCAGAGCATGGAGATTGTAAATGGTATCTGAGTCACTCAGTACAGTATGCCAGCTAACACAAGCTTCTGTGCCAATATTCGTGCGTTCTTGTCACTTCAGCCTTACCCCTGGCACATATATATTCTGATTCATCTGGCCTTCACTCCAGGACTTGAGGTAAAATAAGGACCTTTGGCCAAAAGAACATGCATAAAATTGGCCACAAATACTGTAGGAGCAAACGAATGAAGAAAAATGGAAGCTCAGTATTGAGGTACATTTCCTGAGGGCCGACCCTTCTCTGGGCGCAGTATGAGTCACCGAGGGTACAAAATTAACAAAATGTACTCATATTTATGACAAGGGACCCCCTCAGAGTGTTGTTTTGATGGCCAGAAAAACTAGATAAAAACTAAATATTTGAAAATTTTTAAAAAGGTTATTTAAATCATGGTAGAACCATATGAAAAAAGGGATAACATAGGCTTTAATAATCGGAGAGAGATGGATTTATAAGTATGGACAGATGTTTATCACTGAGCAAGGAAAAAGATGGCAAACTAGAATCTGTCTTTGATTCCAATTTTGTTTTTTTTAAAAAAAAAGCACAGAGAGCCCATCTAATAGGTCTGAATCAGGATTTCTCAGCCTCAGCACTACTGATGTTTTAAATTGGATAATTCTGGGTTGTGGGGGCTGTCCTGTGCATTGCAGGATGTTTAGCCACATCCTGGCCTCTACCCAATAGGTGCCAGTAGTAACTCCCCAGTCATGACAACCCAAAATGTCTCCAGACATTGTCAGATGTCTCTGGGAGGCAAAACTGTCCCCAGTTGAGAATCACTGGTCTAAATGAAGAAGTCTGGAAGGGCACACAGCAGAGATTTTGGTACTTACTATTCAACAAAGTCTTCACCATGGCTGCTATCTCTGCTTGGTAGAATAACAGGTGATTTGTCTTTTCTTTTCATATTTCTTTTCTTTTCTTTTCTTTAGAGGGAAGAGGGCCTCTGAGGTGTCTTTAAAGATTTTCATGGCATAAGCATATGTTTTCTGAGAAGCTATTATTTTTAAAATACTGCACAGTCAAGATGAAACAAAGAACTCACTTGGTCAACAGAGTTTGTTAATAAACTTAAAGTGGAATGTACTATTTCTGCACTTGGACTTGGGATGTTCAACTTAGATATACTTGAAAGAGATGATTTTTTTGATTCAGAGAAGGGCAGCATTTTGGAGTTGAAAAAGACCTCTAGCATTCCTCTAGCTAAGGGGTAGACAAACTAAGGCTATGGGTCAAATCCAGCCTGCTACTGCTTTTGTAAATAACATTTTTTGGAATCCAACCATGGGAATGGTCTGTGGTGGCTTTCACACTACATCAGCAGAAATGAGTGGTTGCCACTGAGACTGTATGTCCCAGAAAGCTTAAAACATTTACTGTCTGACCCCCTGCAGAAGGACTGTGCTGATCCTCTTTCCATGTGCAGGTATCTCCTCTAGGACATTAGGCCTTGGCTGGTGGCCTCCAATTTTAAAACCATCAGATTTCATGAGACTCATTCACTATCATGAGACTAGCACAGGAAAGACCCACGCCCATAATTCAATCACCTCCCACTGGGTTCCTCCCATGACACATGGAAGTTGTGAGAGTTACAATTCAAGATGAGACTTGGGTGGGGCCAAGGCCAAACCATATCATTGAAGGACTAACCTCAATCTATGCACCACTCTAACAAGATGCCAGTGAATCATCATCCCTCAAGATGGTACTTCTGCCACCAACTTAGTAGCCTTTCAGAGACTTCCCTCTAATTAAGCCCCAGAGATGGGTGGTGTTTTCTGAACATCGAGTTCTGAGATCAGAGGCAGGTGGGAAGTAACAACTGAGCTTATTGGAAGATGACTTTAATTGCCTGAGAAGAAACTAAAATTCTCCTTGAAATCCCCAGAGAAATTTCAAAAACTCCAGATCAGCTCTGAGCACAACTACACATTGGCAACCAGTAAAACATCTCACATTGAGATACAAGAAAATATCTACCAGTAGAATAGCTACCAGCAAAATATCTACCAGAAAAATCAGAAAATATCTACCAGTAATATAGTTACCAGTAAAATAGCTACCGGTAAAATATCTCACATTGAACATACTCTCACATTGAACACATCTCACATTGAACATACTTTCACAAATTAGAGGGTACTGTTAGGGAATGTGAAGGGAGGCAGTGGACTGACACAAATTAAACTTGATAGTGAGGCCTTTCACACACACACACACCACAGCAGGGAAGTGGATTTCACATAAACCAGATGGCAAAACAGGGCTTCTGAGAGTGAGGAGCTATTCCCATCTTAAAAGAAACGGGTCTTCCTGCCTCTTTTCAAGAGAAAACTCAAGGGCATTTTCCAAATCAGGCTCATAAGGACCAAAACTCTTAAAAGCCTGCAAAAATATAAGAAAATTAAATCAGTAAGTACCAAAATTATATATAACTAGTTCACCATCCCTAGATTTTCAAGCTTTGAGCAGAGGAGCAGATGTGAAGTGATGATAAGAATCTGTTTCTGAGACATTAAAGACAGTAGGTTTGAACACAGATTCTAAAATCTTCTAAAGAATAGTACTACATTCATAGCATTTTAAAGACACAAAATTGTGTAAGATACAAAGGACTGGTTATATCAAACTTGTAAGAATCCTTCCCCCATCATGAGATGGTGCAGGAAACAGGGTTGGGATGAGGTGGCAGGCAAGGATAGCTTGACCACAACCAATTAGCCTGGGATTGTGGAACCATGGTTGGGATTTGGGTTCTTCTGGAGCCACAGAGGTGTTGGGAGCCAGGAACCCACACAGGTCAATGTCTGTTGGGGAAACTGAGATTCAGACCAAGATACTTTTGGACCATAGTCAGACAGCAGCCAGAACTAAGTTCAGAGCTAATAAGGCAGATTGCGAGCAAAAAAAGTTTGGAAATGCTGAAGGTGTACCCCTACTATGTGGGGATTGGTAGCTCACTTTATGAATCAGCATATGAATGCCATAAGAGTGTAACTCACACTGTCTTAAAGAGAAGAAGGGTAAATAAAACAAAATTCAGTAACAAATCCACATCAGTTACCTGGCTTGCCCACTCTACAAGATAATACAGATGGTCAAATAAATGAAGCTGATTTTCCTTGATGTTCTCCCAGTCTCATTTTGGTATCTTCACCCAAAGTGAGAGTTACTTACAATTCTGCCCTAACTCATTTATGGCAATAATACTATCCTTCAGTTGTGAAACTATAATTCTGTTCCCAAACAGATGGGCCATTTGAAACCTAAACTTTCTAAACACACTGAGAATCAAGGGACTCCTTGTATTGAAGAGCATGTGTCTCTCTAAGATGAACATGAGATCTCTTGTGGGTTTTCCCAGGACTTGTAAAACTCACCTTAGATTGCTGGAGAGCCCCCATTACTCAGACTTTCTCACCTCCAAAATGATGTTTTCTGTCTTCTCCTGCTTCCTTAGGTTATTTTCGTCTTCCTTCATCTTTTTTCATCTTCTTCCTTCCTCCTTCTCCTGTTCTTCTTTTTATATATTTCCCAAAATTTATTATGTGAATGATAAATTATCCAACTTCATTTTTAACAAATGTTTTGCCAATGGCTGCAACACATTTTATTGAGATAACTATCCCTTCCGCATCAATTTTAAAAGCCTAATTTTAGTTTTCTTTTTTTGTTTTGTTTGTTTGTTTGTTTGTTTGAGACTGGGTCTCGCTCTGTAGCCCTGGAATGGCTGGAATGCAGTAACAGAATCATAGCTTATGGCAACATTGAGCTCAAGCGATCCTTCTGCCTCAGCCTTACAAGTACCTAGGACTACTAGGATTACAGACACATGCCACCACACCTAGCTGGTTGTTTTTTTTGTTTTGTTTTGTTTTTTTGAGATGGGATCTTGCTATGTTGCCCAGGCTGGTCTTGTAATCCTGGCCTCAAGCAATTCTCTCACCCTGCCCCAACCTCCCAAAATGTTGGGATTACAGGCAAAAGCCACTATACCTGGCCTTAAAAAGCTTTCTTGATTACATATAAAACATATATATATATATAAAAACTCCTGCCTGCTTCTTGGTTATTATGATGCTTCAGCTTTGATCAGAGGCAGTAAAGACATACTCCTCCTCTTCCCCCAAGAATAGCAGGTGTATTATCTTATGAGGTTTTCTGAGTACATTTAGGAGCATCCTTTGGCAACGAGGTAAGTACAGCTCTGTGCTAGAAGGAAGGTAAGTGCATCAAATCTTCTACAAATTGAATAGCATATGAGCACCCCCATAACGGTTATAGGTACAGAAATAAAAGGAGAAATGAGTTGACTAAGATGCTATCAAATCATGACACGAAGTTTCAAAGCACCCTGTAGTTCCACCTGAGGGAAGAGTTATAAATTTTTTTATATATATACACATATATAGTCCATAAATATAAATACATATATGGATATGGATATATATGGATCTGTATATATATATTTATTATATTTACATATATATAAATATTATATATATCTCCATTTCTGGGCTTTTTATTCTGTTTTATTCATCTCTGTCTGTCTACATGTGAATCTGTACACAGTGTTTTAATTGTTATAGTTTTATAACATATTTTTCTAATAGGAAAAATTCTCCTTCATTATATTCTTTGTTTCTTAAAAATAACTGTCCTTTTATTTCTAATTTTATGAGATTTAATTAGAAATAAATATTACCTTTTAACATCAATTTATGTAGTAATGAAATAAATTTCTAATACTGAACCATCTTTGCATCTCTGGCATATTTATTTGGTCATGATATAGCTAGAGTCCATTTGGTGATGCTTTTAGAATTTCTGCATCTATATTCAGAAATGAGATTGGCAGTAGCTGTTCTTCCCTACTCAGACAGTATATTTTCTGAGAAAACTTTTCACCAAAATTTGCAAAGTTGAGCTTATTATATTTCTAATTTCTAAAATCCATAAGACCTAACGAGAAAAGGTAATCCTACACACCAATAATAGACAAGCAGAGAGCCAAATCATGAATGAACTCCCATTCACAATTGCTACAAAAAGAATGAAACACCTAGGAACACAGCTAACAAGGGATATGAAGGAATTCTTAAAGGAGAACTACAAACCACTTGCTCAAGGCAATAAGAGAGGACACAAACACATGGAAAAACATTCCATCCTCATGGATAGGAAGAATAAATATCATGAAAATGGCCATACTGCCCAAAGTAATTTATGAATTCAATGCTATTCCTATCAAACTACCATTGCCATTCTTCACAGAATTAGAAAAAACTACTTAAATTTCCTATGGAATCAAAGAAGACCCCGTATAGACAATCCTAAGCAAACAGAACAAAGCAGGAGGCATCACACTTCCTGACTTCAAACTATACTACAAGGCTACAGTAACCAAAACAGCATGATACTGGTACCAGAACAGACATATAGACCAATGGAACAGAACAGAGGCCTCAGAAATAACACCACATATCTACAACCATCTGATCTTTGACAAACCTGGCAAAAACAAGCAATGGGTAAGGATCTCCTATCCAGTAAATGGTGCTGGGAAAAATGGCTAGCCATATGCAGAAAACTGAAGCTGGACCCCTTCCTTACACCTTTGGAATTAACTCAATATGGACTAAAGACTTAAATGTAAAGCCCAAAGCCATAAAAACCCTAGAAGAAAACCTAGGCAATACCATTCAGGACACAGGCATGAGCAAAGATTTCATGATGAAAATTTCAAAAGCAATTGCAACAAAAGCTAAAATTGACAGATGGGATCTAATTAAACTAGAGAGTTCCTGTACAGCAAAAGAAACTGTGATCAGAGTGAACAGCCAACCTACAGAATAGGAGAAAATTTTTGCAATCTATCCATCTGACAAGATCTAATATCCAGAACCTACAAGGAAGTAAAACAAATTTACAAGAATAAAATAAACAACCCCATCAAAAAGTGGGCAAAGGATATAAACAGACACTTCTCAAAAGAAGACATTTATGCAGCCCAACAAACATGAAACAAAGCTCAACATTACTGATCATTAGAGAAAGGCACATCAAAACCACAATGAGATCCCATCTCATGCCAGTCAGAAGGCCAATTATTAAAAAGTCAAGAAACAATAGATGCTGGCGAGGCTATGGAGAAATAGCAACACTTTTACACTATTGATGGGAATGTAAATTAGTGCAACCATTGTGGAAGACAGTAGGGTGATTCCTCAAGGATCTAGAACCAGAAATACCATTTGACCCAGCAATCCCAGTACTGGGTATATACCCAAAGGAATATAAATCATTCTACTATAAAGACACATGCACACATATGTTTATTGCAGCACTATTTACAATAGCAAAGACATGGAACCAACCCAAATGCCCATCAATGATAGACTGGATAAAGAAAATGTGGTACATATACACCATGGAATACCATGCAGCCGTAAAAAGGAATGAGATCATGTTCTTTGCAGGGACATGGATGAAGATGGAAGCCATCATCCTCAGCAAACTAACACAGGAACAGAAAACCAAACACTGCATATTCTCACTCATAAGTGGGAGCTGAACAATGAGAGTACATGGACACAGGGAGGGGAACAACACACATCAGGGCCTGTTGAGGGGAGGGGAGTGAGGGAGGGAAAGCATCAAGACAAATAGCTAATGCATGCGGGCCTTAAAACCTAGATGACTGATTGATGGGTTCAGCAAACCACCATGGCACATGTATACCTATATAACAAACCTGCACATTCTTCACATGTATCCCAGAACTTAAAGTACAATTAAAAAAAGAAAAGATAAGCCAAAATGCCAACAACTTTAGACAATCCGCCAAATAGTTGGTCAACAATAGTGTAACAGTTTAATCATTATGGGATACAATTATACATGTAGGAGACTTCTTTCCCCAATTCCTTTGCCCTTTTAGCTTCTGCTTTGTCCTCAGCTCTCTGAGGAAAGAAAGAATGAAAACTATACGGACAGATTCTGAAGAGAACTGTCATCAGAGGCAAGAATTCTACCCACAACGAGACTTTGCCCAGCGGAAAGATGTGACCTGTCAGCAATCCATTACACAAAGTTGTGCATGACTAAGGGACCAGGATGGCAGGGAAAAAATGGCATGGGTGAGAGAGGTCTACTCAAGTAGGAGAAAAATCTCGGGAAATTGGGAAATTACAAAGAGAACAATGAGAGACTTTAAAAAGAATTTTCTTAGACCAAACTCTTAAGCTTAAGATTCCTAAAACATTAGAGAGACTTAAGTACAATTAAGGTTTTGTCCTTAAATATGACCCTTCCCTGGGATGGAACCACAGGATGCTTTGAAACTTCATGTGATGATTTGATAGCATCTTAGTCAATGCATTTCTCCTTTTATTTCTGCACCTACAACTGTAATGTGGTGCTCATATGCTATTCAATTTGTAGAAGATTTGATGCACTTATCTTCCTTCTAGCACAGAGCTATACTTACTTCATTGCCAAAGGATGCTTCTAACTGTACTCAGAAAACCCCGTAAGATAATACACCTGATATTCTTGGGGGAATAGGAGAAGAGTGTCCTTATTGCCTCTGATCAAAGCTGACACATCATAATAACCAAGAATCAGGCAGGGTTTTGTCAGATTTATTCCAAGTAAACACCTTAATGACCTCCCCAAATGGCAGGGGGCCTGCTCGTAATAGGTGCATACATATGTAAAACAGCAAAAGAGAAGGTGCCAGAATTTTTCTGCCACCTGTACTTTCCTCTCCTGATTCACCACCTGGGGAGAGAGGAATGATGAGCTGTTGGAAACCACAGAAGGTGCAGTAACCTTGAAAATCTGGAAGCTGAGAAAGCAGTGAGCTAGAGAGTGAGAAGCCAGAAAACAGGAGGTTGGTCTGAAAGCCTTGTCAGTCTACATTCCCTATTAGATAATTTTTGTCCCCTTTTGCTATTGCTTAGAACTACAAATTTATGGAATTACAAAGCTTATGTCCCTTATAATCACATGGTCGTTTCTTCCCAGAGCTTTAGTCACATCTCTGGACAATTTCATCTACAGCACCCTATAGACCATTTCATGGCAATAAGCATCCAGAGTGTTAACACTCCTCATCTCACTATGACTTCCTGAACCATATGGGGAAAGCACTTTTACAAGCAAGTTATTGCTCAACTACACAAGGGGAAAATCTCTACCGCTTGGCTCCTCAGAGTACATAGATGCAAAAGGCAGAAATCAAAACTTTCATTTGGTAGGCATCTAGAAGCCTATCAGTAGGAAAACATCCTTGCAATTTCTACCTCTTTTGATATGGTCAACTTCTCTTTCTATCCAAACCTTTGTAGAGGTTTTGTTTTAAAAGTCAAAAGGAAAATATGAAGAATCTCAAGCAGTTTGGCTAGATAGGCTTTCAAAACTATTTGACGAAAAGCTATGGCCATGCTCCACTAATAATAATAACACCTATAAGAAAACTATGTCATATGTAACCGTATGTCATATGAACTGTATAATCCATACAGTGATTTCACAAATATGATTCCTTTTGGGTCTCAGGGCCTATGAATGCAGATCTGTTAGGCTCTTCTATAGATAATAAAACTGAGTGCCCTAGCAGTTTATAGACCTGCTCGAAATTATTATCAGAGCCATAACTGGAGTATAGAACCCTTTCTTGTCTTTAGGTTTTTAAGTCTTTTACCCTTATTATAACAGTTGGTCAGTTTACCACAAATGTGGGCACACACATGTGCACATATACATATGTGCATAGCAGGATCTATATTAATGTCCCCTCTTTCTTTCCTAATGCTTGTAATTTGTCCTTTCACCTATTTTCTTGATCACTCTGGCTAGAGGTGTGTTATGGCAGGTTGCAGTCAAGAGTGTTCAAAATCTACTGCTCACTTTTCTTTCCTGAATGACTAAAGAAATTCTGGAATAGAGTCAGTTATTGATAAATTAAACTGGTCTCATACTTTTAATTCAAAGGTTGGGGGAAGGGGTGTGGTTGTGAACTCATCAGCCAAAAGAATTTGGGCTTCTTCCCATCTACTCCCAAGAGGGAGCTGGCTGGGCTCTGCATCCTTGAGGGCTGGTGTCTGTTACCCTAAAGGAAGCTTTAACAGGACAGTATTTTAGGAGAGATTGAGCAAGAGGAGGACAAGCCAGACACTGACGCAACAAGAAGAGAGGCTTGTCTTTTCCCTAAGGGTTGGATTCCCAGAGCCTGGGAAGTGATGTGAGTGCTTTGGGGGAAAGGGGTTAAGGAGAGAGTGGAGAGTTACATGGCATCGCCATGGTTAAATATGCAGTCAGTGGGGAAGGATCCTGTGAGCATCACCACAGACAAGTGTAGAAGCAGAACCTGACAGCATAAAGGACCAAGTCCCAAGAGGAACATCTGTGAGCAGATGGAGAAATATTCACAATGTGATCACCGTGGACTTAAGGCCAGGCTCTTTCTTTATTGTTCAAGAATATATAAGTGCTAAGGTCCTTGCATGATTCAGTAGAGAGGAAAAAGCCCCAATAAAAATGAATATTAGAATTCTTCTCCTAACCATAGCTAGTGAGGCTTAGAGCCAAGTTTGATTTTATTTTCAAAAATAAAAACAAAACGTGACCTTCCTTTACCTTATCTTATAGTCTGTTTCCTGCTGCTACAATACCAAAGACTTCATAATTTATGGTGAACAGAAATTTATTTGGTTCACTGTTCTAGTGGTTAGGAAGGGAGACTGCAAACACTCTTAACTACTAAGCCAAAACTGCCAGCTGAAAAACCTACAAAATGACATTGAAAAGCTCCAGGTTATGCCAAGATCTTAACTACAACTCCAGGCTTGCCTCACTTCAGGCTCCTGTTGGCAGCTACCAAAGGGGTCTCCAAAAAGCAACAGCTTCAAGGGAAATGTCCTAGTTTCCATAACAGCCTGAAACTAAATTACAACAAGGCTGGTAAACTTTCCAGCACTGGGAAGAGGAGAGCGCGGCATCTGGAAACTGCAAAGTCAGAGCCGCGATGTTCCGGATTGAGGGCCTCAGGCCGAAGCTGGACCCAGAGGAGATGAAACGGAAGATGCGCGAGGATGTGATCTCCTCCATACGGAACTTTCTCATCTACGTGGCCCTGCTGCGAGTCACTCCATTTATCTTAAAGAAATTGGACAGCATATGAAGACTGGACATCTCATATGAATGCACGATATGAAGAGCCTGGTTACAGTTTCGACTCCTCTCTGCAAGTGAATAGGCCCAGAAAGGTGTAAGAGACTCTTTGAATGGACATAAAGTTCTGCTTGTTAAGAACAAGTTTGGCTCTGGTAACTGACGTTCAAAGCTAAAATTTAAAACTATTTGGGAAGTATGAAACGATGTCTCATGATCTGGTGTACCCTTATCCCTGTGACATTTCGCCTCTGACAATACTGGTATAATTGTAAATAATGTCAAACTCCATTTTCTAGCAAGTATTGAGGGAGCTGTGTCTGAAATGGCACTGTCTTGTCAGTCATTTCTGTTTACCTTTTCTGCCCAGAGTATATTTGTGAAGAGTCTCTTAATAGTTATGTTTCATGGAAATCAACACATAACCACAACGACTTTTAAGCACAGGATCATTAGTCTATGTTTTTAATAAACATATCAATTAAGAAAAAAAAAAAACTTTCCAGACACTCAAAGTTTCCGATGGTTGGCAACTCAAAACATAATGAGAGATGGCCGACTAGAAGCAGTTGCAATCAGAGGCTCCAATCAAAAAGAACCATAATGCATGTAAATCCTGCACCAGCAAGCAAGGTATCCAGGTTCTTTCATCAGAAGTGACTAGGCTGCTGGCATGATCCATAGAGGGGAAGGAAGAGCAGTGTGGTGCAGCAGCACACCTGAGAGCCACACGGGGCAAGGGAGCCCCCACCCCCCAGCCAAGGCAGGCGGTGAGTAAGCCTGTTACCCAGCCATGCAACCCATGAATCAGAAGATCCCACTCAGGTACCCATGCTCCCAGGGCCTTGGGTCCCAACCCTGAAGCCATGCAGATTCTCAACAGCCTCTCAGCTAGAATCTGCTTAAGACTGCCAAGCTCCCGGGGGTAGAGGCAACCAGCACCATAGCTGTGACTGCCTGCTGTCGAAGCCATTAGAGCTCCTTGGCGGAGGGGCCACAGCCAGCACTGGGACTCATAACTGCCTAACATGCTAGTTCCCTGGGTAGGGGAAGGGCAGCATCCATCCCTGTAGCTCCAGGTCACGCTTTTCCCCTGCTGGAGCCAGGGAGGCTAGACAGCTTCATCCCTAGAGGTGCCCCCCACAGCCCAACACACCAGCTGCGTTAGACTGCGGCCAGAGCACCTCTTTTAGGCCTTACCTTGACTCATCCTTTCTCACTGGGCAGGGCCTCCCTGAAGGAACTCCAGCAACTCCAGCTAGAGGCTCAGGGACAGAACCCTGATCTCCCAGGGCCTGAGCCCCTAGGGGGAAGGGTGGCTGCAGTCTCTGCAGACCAGCACACTTAGCCTTTCCTCATGGTAGTTCTGAGGAATCTGGGCAGCCCAGACAAGTGGGATTCCCCTCAGCAAAGCACACCCTCTCCACCAGGCAACAGTCAAAGTGCTTCATTAAGTGAGTCCTATTCCCCATGCCACCCAACTGGTATAGGGGTTGTCAGACACCCTATACAAGAGCATTCCTACCGGCATCAGGTTGGTACCTCATGAGGTCAGATATCCCAGAAGAAGGAGCAAGCACCCATCTTTGTTGTTCTCCAGTCTACTTGAGTGACATCTCCAGGCACAGGGGTGAACCAGATGAACAGGGCCTGAAGTGAATCCCCAGTAAAGACAGCAGCCTTCCAGAAGAAGGATCTGACTATTGAAAGACAAACAAACAGAAAGCAACAACAACAACAAAAGTCCCCACAAAAGCCCCATCTAAGGGTCAGCAGCCTCAAAGACTGAAACTAAACAAACTCATGAAGATGAGAAAGAATGAATGAAAAAAATGCTGAAAACCCAAAAGGCCAGGTGTCTCTTCTCTCCTCCAAATGATCACAACACCTCTCCAGCAAGGGTGTAGGGCTGAACTGGGGATGAGATGGACGAATTGATAGAGGTAGGCTTCAGAAGATGGTTGATAAAAAACTCCACTGAGCTAAAGGAGCACAGTCTAATCCAATGCACAGAAGCTAAGAATCTTAATAAAAGATTAGAGAAGCTGCTAACTAGAATAACCAGTTTAGAAATGAACATAAATGACTTGATGGAGCTGAAAAACACAACACAAGAACTTCATGAAGCATACACAAGTATCAATAGCTGAATCAATCAAGCAGAAGAAAGGATATCAGAGTGTGAAGATCACCTTGCTGAAATAAGGCATACAGACAAGGATACAGAAAAAAGAATGAAAAGGAATGAACAAAGCCTCCAAGAAACATGGGACTAGGTAAAGAGACCAAACTTACGATTGATTGGAATACCTGAAGGAGACAAGGAGAATGAAAACAAGTTGGATAACACACTTCAGGATATTATCCAGGAGAACTTCCACAACCTAGCAAAACAGACCAACATGCAAATTCAGGAAATACAGAGACACCACCAAGATACTCCATGAGAAGATCAACTCCAAGACACATAATCATCAGATTCCCCAAGGTTGAAATGAAGGAAAAAATGTTAAGGGCAGCCAGAGAGAAAGGCCAGGTCATCTACATAGGGAAGCCTAACAGACTAACAATAGACCTTTCAGCAGAAACCCTACAAGCAAGCCAGAAAAAATTGGGGGCCAATATTAACATTCTTAAAAGAAGAAATTTCAACCCAGAATTTCATATCCAGCCAAACTAAGCTTCATAAGTGAAGTGATTCCAGACAAGCAAATGCTGAGGGATTTTGTCACTGCCAGGCCTGCCTTGCAAGAGCTCCTGAAGGAAGCACTAGATATGGCAAGGAAAAACCAGTACCAGCCACTGCAAAAACACACCAAAATATAAAGACCAATGACACTATGAAGAAACTGCATCAACTAGTGTGCAAAATAACCAGATAGCATCATGATGACAGGATCAAATTCACACATAACAATACTAACCTTAAATATAAATGGGCTAAATGCCCCAATTAAAAGACACAGGCTGACAAATTGGATGGAGTCAAGACCCATTGGTGTGCTGTATTCAAGAGACCCATTTCATGTGCAAAGACACACATAGGTTCAAAATAAGGGGAAGGAGGAGAATTTACCAAGCAAATGGAAAGCAAAAAAAAAAGCAAGGGTTGCAATCCTAGTCTCTGACAAAACAGACTTTAAACCAACAAATATCAAAAAAGAGAAAGAAGGGCATTACATAATGGTAAAGGCATCAATTCAACAAGAAGAGCTAACTATCCTAAATATATATGTATCCAATATAGGAGCACCCAGAGTCATAAAATAAGTTCTTAGAGACCTACAAAGAGACTTAGACTCCCACACAATAATAGTGGGAGATTTCAACACCCTACTTTCAATATTAGATCAATATGACAGAAAATTAACAAGGATATTCAGGACTTGAAGTCACTTCTGGATCAAGTGGACCTAATTGACATCTACAGAACTTTCCACCCCAAATCAACAGAATATACATTCCTCTCAGTGCCACATGGGACTTATTCTAAAATCAACCACATAATTGGAAATAACACATTCCTCAGCAAATGCAAAAGAACTAAAATCATAACAAACAGTCTCTTAGACCACAATGCAATCAAATTGAAACTCAAGATTAAGAAACTCACTCAAAACTACACAATTACATGGAAATTGAACAGCCTGCTCCTGAATGACTCCTCAGTAAATAATGAAATTAAGGCAGAAATCAAGAAGTTCTTTGAAACCAATGAGAACAAAAACACAACATACCAGAATCTCTGGGACACAGCTAAAACAGTGTTAAGAGGGAAATTTATAGTGCTAAATGCCCACATCAGAAAGCTACAAAGATCTCAATTGAAACCCTAACATCACAATTAAAAGAGCTAGAGAAGCAAGAGCAAACTAATCCAAAAGCTAGCAGAAGACAAGAAATAACCACGATCGCAGCAGAATTGAAGGAGATAGAGACACGAAAAACCCTCCAAAAAATCCATGAATCCAGGAGCTGCTTTTTTGGAGAAATTAACAAAATAGATAGACTGCTAGCTAGACTAACAAAGAAGAAAAGAGAGAAGAATAAAATAGACACAATAAAAAATGATAAAGGGGATATCACCACTGACCCACAGAAATATAAACTACCATCAGAGAATACTATAAATACCTCCACACAAATAAACTAGAAAATCTAGAAGAAACGGATAAATTCCTCGACACACACACCTCCCAAGACTAAACAGGAAGAAATCAAATTCCTGAATAGACCAATAACAAATTCTGAAATTAAGGCAGTAATTAATAGCCCACCAAACAAAAAAGACTAGGACTACATACATTCACAATCAAATTCTAGCAGAGATACAAAGAGGAGCTGGTACCATTCCTTCTGAAACTATTCCAAACATAAAGAAGGGACTCATTTCTAACTCATTTTATAAAGCCAGCATCATCCTGATACCAAAACCTGGCAGAGACACAACAAACAAAAAAACTTCAGACCAATATCCCTGATGAACATCAACGTGAAAATCCTAAATAAAATACTGGCAAACCACTGGCACATCAAAAAACTTATCCACCATGATCAAGTTGGCTTCATCCCTGGGATGCAAGGCTGGTTAAACATATGCAAATCAATAAACATAATCCATCACATAAACAGAACCAAAGAAAAAAACCACATGATTATCTCAATAGATGCAGAAAGGGCCTTCGATAAAATTCAACATCCCTACATGTTAAAAACTCTCAATAAACTAGGCATTGATTGAACATACCTCAAAAAAATAAAAGCTATTTATTACAAACCCACAGCCAATATCATATTGAATAGGCAAAAGCTGTAAGCATTCCTTTTGAAAACTGGTACAAGATAAGGATGCCCTCTTTCACCACACCTATTCAACATAGTATTGGAAGTTCTGTTCAGGGCAATCAAGCAAGAGAAAGGACTAAAGCATATTCAAATAGGAAGAGAGGAAGTCAAATTGTGTCTGTTTGCAGATGACATGATTCTATATTTAGAAAATCCCATCATCGCAACCCCAAAACTCCTTAAGCTGATAAGCAACTTCAGCAAAGTCTCAGGATAAAATCAATGTGCAAAAATCACAAGCATTCCTTTACACAAACAATTGAAAGCAGAGAGCCAAATCACGAATGAACTCCTACTCATAATTGCTACAAAGAGAATAAAATACCCAGGAATACAGCTAACAATGGACATGAAGGACTTCTTCAAGGAGAACTACAAACCACTGCTCAAGGAAATAAGAGAGGACACAAACAAATGGAAAAATATTCCATCCTCATGGGTAGGGAGAATCAATAGTATGAAAATGGCCATACTGCCCAAAGAAATTTATAGATTCAATGTTATTCCCATCAAACTACCACTGACATTCTTCACAGAATTAGAAAAAACTACTTTAAATTTCATATGGAATCAAAGAAGACCCCATATAGCCAAGACAATCCTAAGGAAAAAGAAAAAGGCTGGATGCATCATGCTTCCTGACTTCAAACTATACTACAAGGCTACAGTAACCAAAACAGCATGGTACTGGTACCAAAACACACACATAGACCAATGGAACAGAACAGAGACCTTGGAAATACACCATACATCTACAACCATCTGATCTTTGACAAACCTGACAAAAACAAGCAATGGGGTAAGGATCTCCTATCCAATAAGTGGTGCTGGGAAAAATGGCTAGCCATATGAAGAAAACTGAAACTGGACCCCTTCCTTACACCTTATACAAAAATTAACTCAAGATGGACTAAAGACTTAATTGTAAAGCGCAAAACCATAAAAACCCTAGAAGAAAACCTAGGCAATACCATTCAGGACATAGGCATGGGCAAAGATTTCATGATGAAAATGCCAAAAGCAATTGCAACAAAAGCTAAAATTGGCAAATGGGATCTAATTAAAGTAAAGAGCTGCTGCACAGCAAAAGAACTATCATCAGAGTGAACAGGCAACCTAAAGGATAGGAGAAAATTTTTGCAATCTATCCATCTGACAAAGATCTAATATCCAGAATTTACAAGGAACTTAAACAAATTTACAAGAAAAAAACAACCCCATCAAAAAGTGGGCAAATAATATGAACAGACACTTCTCAAAAGAAGACATTTACATGGCCAACAAACATGTGAAAAAAAAGCTCTACATTACTTATCATTAGAGAAATGCAAATCAAAACCATAATGAGATACCATCTCCCGCCAGTCAGAATGGCAATTATTAAAAAGTCAAGAAACAATAGATGCTGGTGAGGCTGTGGAGAAATAGGAACACTTTTACATTGTTGGTGGGAATGTAAATTAGTTCAACAGTTATGGAAGACAGTATGGTGATTCCTCAAGGATCTAGAACCAGAAATACCATTTGACCCAGCAATCCCATTACTGGGTGTATACCCAAAATAATATAAATCATTCTACTATAAAGACACATGCCCACATATGTTTATTGCAGCACTATATACAATAGCAAAGACATGAAACCAACCCAAAGGCCTATCAATGATAGACTGGATAAAGAAAATGTGGTACATATACATCGTGGAAAACTATGCAGCTGTAAAAAGGAATGAAATCATGTCCTTTGCAGGGACATGGATGAAGCTGGAAGCCATCATCCTCAGCAAACTAACACAGGAACAGAAAACCAAACACCACATGTTCTCACTCATAAGTAGGAGTTGAACAATGAGAACACATGGATACAGGGAAGGGAACAACACACATTGGGGTCTGTTGTGGGGCAAGGGGAGAGAATTTAGAGGATGGGTCAACAGATGCAGCAAATCACCATGTCACACATTTGTATACCTTTGTCTGCACATGTATCGCAGAACTTAAAGTAAATTTTAAAAATAAAGAGAAAACATAATGGGATAAAATAATTAAGAAGCAAGCTGTTCTCCAGCAGTTTCTGGGTGCCCCTGCTGGTCACATGCCTCAAGACACTGGACCTACACATTATAGGTAACCTTAATAGATGCAGAATTGAAACTATTGGGACAGACACCTGTCCCAATATGATTGAGAAATTTGACTCATGAAGAAGTTTACTTTTGATAACTTGAGGAATGAAACAGGAATCATGGTTAATCATTATTGTTTTTGTTTACCTGGAACCCTTCTGGTCACTGGAAAACCATTATTCCTGCATAAAAGAAAGTTCTGAAAGAACCTGTGAATCACAGAAACCCAATCCACCATTATAGCTAGCTAGATAGATACATACATAGATAGACAGACATATAGATGGATTCATTTAAATATCACTGCAACCCTATGAAATATGCACTGTGATTATCTCCTTTATATAAATGGGAAACTGAGACCAAGAAAAATAAAGTAACTTACTCAAGGAAGAGTGGCAGAGCCAGGTTCTGAACTCAGGCAGTCTGGCTGCAGACTCCAGGCATTTAACCACTATATGACACTATAGCTGTCACTCATAAGTATATAAAGAGCACGATGAAAGGTAACCTGATAATTTTGTTCACTGACAAACAGAGTCTGGCTAGATAACTAACGAAAAAGGAAATAACATAGGATCTATGAAAAACTGACGTATTACAGAGTTTGGAAAGCTCAATTTGCATAACTCAGAAAAGGAGTATATCTTTGACAATAATCTAATGCTGGAAGCAGACAACAATTTTAGATAACTATTTGTCATTTCCAATATCATAGTACAAAAAGGTATAGTCTCTATAAAATAGAAGAGTGAAATAATAGGGATAACTAACCTAAAATTTTACTACACAAATAAAGAGAGGTACTAGATTAGATAAGGAAGACTTACAAGAAAATAAAAAGTACAATGGCTGAATTAAAATCAAATTAGAAGTAAAGCATAGAATGAACCTTGAAGATAATTGAGGCAATGTGACAGTTAATTTTGTGTGTCAATTTGACTGGGCCACAAGATGCCCAAACATTTGGCCAAGCATTACTCTGGGTATATGTGGGAGAGAGTTTCTGGATAAGATTAACATTTGAATTGGTAGACCGAATAAAGCAGGTGACCCTCCCCAGTGTGAAAGGGCCTCGGCCAATCAGTTGAGGGCCTGCATAGAACAAAAAAGGCTGTTGGTCCTGCCTGACTGGCTTGAGTTGGGACAATAATTGTTTTCTACCTTTGCACTCAACTGAAATGTCAGCTCTTTCTGGGTCTTCAGCCTGCCAGGCTTCAGAAGAGAATGATACCATCTGCTCTCCCTGGTCACCAGATTCCCAACTGCAGGTCTTGGGACTTGTCAGCCTCCATAGTTGTATGAGCTTAATTCCTTATAATAAATCTCTTTCCATATTTGCATACATATATGTCCTATTGGTTCTGTATCTCTGGAGAACCCTGACTAATACAGGCAATAATGTAGAAGACCAATTTAAATGCTCTTTAGAATACAGAGAAAATCTCTGAAAGAGTACTTTATTATAATAGGAAGTCCTAAAGAAAAGACAGAACCAATGAAACAAGAGTTACAACCAAAGACATAACAGAAAAAATCTTTCCTGGGTTAATCTTCAAATGCTATGATTTTCTACCAGCAAAACTAAAAATAGAACCAAACAAGAAGTCAGGAAAAGAAAGTAACAAATTATATTATTTTAAAAATTACTTTATCTATATACTTTTTTGTTCTATATACAATACTGTAACTTTATAGTAAATAAAGAAATATTCATATTATAGTAGTGGAAAATATGTTCCAAACATGAAACATAAAGAATTGAGAAGTTTGATTTTCTAAGAATTCCTATATGTCAACACACAACATAAAATTAAAAGTAAAAAATCATACAACAGGGAAACTGCAACATGTATAACATATAAATAGGATACTGTTATAATTCTTACACTTCAATAAGATAAATATATATTGTTAAGAG
The DNA here is from genome assembly GCF_000951045.1 of Mandrillus leucophaeus. NCBI lineage: Eukaryota > Metazoa > Chordata > Mammalia > Primates > Cercopithecidae > Mandrillus > Mandrillus leucophaeus. The sequence goes on along the minus strand of NW_012101209.1, from coordinate 562,715 downwards.
ACGCATATGAAAGAAGAAATTCAAATGGTCTATAATACTATAAAAATGTTTGACTTCATTATTCAGTTATAAAATGTAAATAAAACCACAAATATTTCTCTACCGTTGAGTTAGTATGCATTTTGTTTTAATGATCTCAGCCTAAATGGTGGAACATGGACTATCTCATAAACTACTAGTAATAGTGTAAACTGGTATCACCGCTCTGGGGGACAGTTTATCAATGGCCTAACATCAATATACTACTAGTGCAAGAAGAGCTCTTTGATAAAGTAATTATCCATCTAGGAATTTATTATAAGGAAGTAATCATGTCTTGCAGGGGGACGCTTGCCATAAAACAGTATGTATCACAGTATTACATATTATGGTTGAAAATGAGAAACAACCTAAACAGCCTACGATTGGGAATATATTTATAAAACAATATAATTTGTGCAGTCATTATAAGTGATGTTGACAACAGTCACGTGAATTATTTTCTACAAAAATAGACCATTTTTTCCTCTCTCTGTCCCAACCTCTTACACCTTGAAAAAACATAATTGATGTAAAATATTACTGTCAAGACTGTGTTTAATCTGTTGGTTGTACTGGAGTAAAAAAAAAAAAAAAAAAATGGTAGAGACCACCGTACTGACGATGCACATTTACTGACACAGGAAAATACGGCACTCTTGCAAAGAGAAGATTATCAGGCAGGTAATCCCACTTCTATTTGTTTTTGAGAAAACATACACAAATAGTAAAAAGATATAAAAAATATTGCAACGATTATATCTGAGTATTGGAATTACATTTTTTAAATTTTATTTTTGATTAATTTATACTCATTTCAATATATTAATATATACTTATTTGCTAATCAAATTCAGCATATTAATGTACATGTAACATTTTTGTAAAAAAAAAATTCAAATTTGTTAAAATATAATAAATAACCCTCGAGTTTCTCTTTATCATGGTGTTAATATCAGTAGTGGTTTATCAAAAGAAAAGTTTATGCTAACAAACTCACTCTTGTTTTTTTCAATAACCTTGAGATTAATACTAGCTTTCCTCAGATTCAAAACTTTTTGCAAATACTTTCAAGTCACTCTACATTAACTTGAAAAAACACAAAAATAGTCTTGTAATAGTATAACTTCTTTATTGCTTTCATTCAAAGACTCCAAATTGTTTTAATGGATTTATGTTTTTTTCTTCTACTGAGTTAAGACAGAAATAATTTTTCCAATGACTCTGTTATCTCAGTTTAGTATTAAAATAGAGCACACATTGTTCCAATATAATTAGTCCTAACATTCTTTTACATGGTACTTTACAAAGTTAGAGAATTATAAAATTGTGATTTTAAGCTTCCAAGTTTTTCTTCACTGTTACCTGGAAACAATGTACCTCCCACAATATAGTGGAAACATTTTTAATATACAAGTCCAAAAACCAAGCTAACTCCTTACTTTGATTATTTTTGTTTTATAATACAGATTTCTCTTTTTGGTTGTTGTTTGTTTTTATTTTCAGAAAATAGTGCCTAAATATGCAAATAGAAAAGACAGGACCAACAGAAAAGTTATCCCTTTCGCATTCAAAGCAACTATATTTCCCTCTCACTGTAGAAGTTATCTATCTACCTTTGGATGGAGAAATGCCACAGATATTTTTTTGGAATAAATGGAAGCTAACATTTCTTCATTACAAAACATAGGAGGCAATTAAGACAAGGAAAGTACACTACAAATTAAGTCAAGACATGAATGTTAATTAGGGACTTTCTCCTCTCCTCTCTTTCTCTCTTTCCTCTCTCCTCCCTGCTTTCTCTCTCCCTCCTTTTCCTGTGGTATTCTGGAAAAAGTACCTCACTGTCCTAAGAGCTAGGATACTCAGGTACTACTGTCCTCATATGGTCATTATTTGTATGCATAATTTCAGCATAATGAATTCCTCTCTTTACATCTCTTGTTCCTCAACCTCAAAATAATCTCCACAGTCCTTCACTTCCTTAACTCCCTATGGTCCGTCTTACAAACTCTTCCTGTCCCTGTAGTATTCACCAAAAATCTAGCCAGCAGGAAAACAGATTCCCACATACCTCTCCTTTGCTTGACCACCTCTGGTGCAGGAGATAATGAAGAACTTAAATATCATCACCATGCACATCATGTTGAAGAAAAGGAGACAGTCAACAACCCTAAAAAATGGTAACCTCTCTCCCCTTACTCCCTTCCAACTGGACAAGTGATGACAAAAAGTATAAGAGCACCTCCTCAGCTCATGATCTGCCCAATTCCCATCATCATAATAATGGTAATACATATATAATTATTGCTAACTTTTACTGGGCATTTTGTGCTCTACACTCTGTTTCATGTTCCCTTTAAGTCCCTTCGAGTTAAGGAGGTCAGGATAAATCTATGTGAATCGAGACTGACACATTCCACCATAGAGTGCTGGAACTTTCCCACAGGTTATGGATCTCTTCGTGGTTTCCCTACATGAATCTGTACACATGCATTTCTCTTAGTGTCTCGGGAGTTTTAAATTCAAGCATCTCCTTTCAAAATTTTTCTTGAAGCAATTACACTCACTCTTGGAGTGACAGCCCCTGTCACACACACCCATTAGAGCATTTATCATGCAAGATAGCACTGAATGCTAGACAGACATTTTTGCCAGACAGACATTTTTGAATGTCTGCTTCTACTAGTCTGAAAACACAAGGTCTGTATTTAATTACTTCTATATCTCCAGGATCTAGCCCAGAACCTAGTTCATGGTAGATTCTCAGCAATGATTTATTTGTTGTTTGGTTGGTTGGTTGATTGGTTGGATGGATGAATGTAAAATCTTAAATATTTAAATACTTAGAAGGAAGTATCAGAGCTTCCTTGAGTTTCCATTAGTGAATTAGTGACCCTTAGAAGCCCTGATGAAGCCATCTTATTAGATTCAATGAGGCCTATTGGGCCTAATTCAAACTTTGCCTTAGGATAATTTACTTACATTGAATTTCAAACTGATCTGACAATATGATTCATGATAAGATAACCCAATGGGTCTATATTCCCTCCTCTTGATTGCCATTGTCCTAGTTCAGCTTCTCCTTTTCTCACCTCTAGACTAGAGACATTGCCTTCCAAATGATTTCACATTCATTTCTTCATTCATTTAATACCTCTTCATTTACCACAACCAGGCATTGTTTTAGACATTGGGGACACAGCAGTGAATGTGACAACAGAGACTCTAACTTCATGGAGTTTATAGTTGGGAGACACAAAGAAGTTAGAAAACAATAGTAGAGGTAGTAGTGGTAATAGTGGTAATACTAGTAGTAGTAGTGGTGGTAGTAGTAGTAGTAATAGTAGTAGTAGTAGTAGTAGTAGTAGTAGTAGTAGTAGTAGTAGTAGTAATGTGCAATGACAAAAAGAAGGAAATGATTTAACAGACAGTGACTGGGAAACCTGGCTTGTTTGAATGGTTAGGGAAGGGCTCTCTAAGAAGATAATATTGAGGTAACTGCTGATGACAAGAAGGAACCAGCATATGATAATTAGGTGAATGGTGATTCAAGCAGAGGAAAGATTAAACGTCTTGGGCAGAAGGAAGCTTGGTAGAGCCAAGGCACAGAAAGAAAGCAGCAGAGCTGGAGCCCAGTGAGCAAGCAGCAAAGGGGATCCAGGTGGGAGGAAACAGACAGGCAGGAGCCAGTCATGGAGAACCTCCTAGGTCAAGGTGAGGAAAAAAGACCCTTTTCCAAGCAAAATGGGAAGCCATTGGAAGGTTTTAGGCAATACAGTAGCATGATACATATTTGACTTTTATAATATCGGTTAAGCAGGGTGCAGTGGCTCATGCCTATAATCCCAACACTTTGGGAGGCCAAGGTGGATTGTTTGAGCTAAAAAGTTCGAGATCATCCTGGGCAACATAGTGAAACCCCATCTCTAAAAAAAAAAAAAATACAAAAAAAATTAGCTGGATGTGGTGGCACATGCCTATAGTCCCAGCTACTCAGGAGGCTGAGATAGGAGGATAGCTTGAGCTCAAGAGGTCAAGGCTGCAGTGAGCCATGATCATACCACTGCATTCCAGCCTGAGTGACAGAGCAAGACCTTGTCTCAAAAATAACAACAATGACAATAAATAAAATAAAATATCAGTTAGGTTGCTACCCAGAAAATTGTTGGGAGCAAGAATAGAATCGGGAGTCCAGTTCAGTTAGAAGGATATTTTAGTAATCAGATGAAAATGGGGATGGCTTGGACTAGAGTGGAGAAAAGAGCAAACTGAAGATACATTTTAGAAGTACAGCTAGTGAGAACTTGGTATTAGACTAGGTGTGGGATTTGTGATAAAACAAATCAAGAATAACTCCTAGGTTTTTATTTTTTAGTTGGAAAGTGAAGTGAAGAGTGCTGCCATTTACTAAGACAGGGAATATTAAGAGAGATAAGATTTAGGAAAAAAATTATAAGTTCTGGTTGAATATCTCAAATTTGAGATTTCTATTAGACGTGCGTTAGAAGTATTAAATAAAAAGTTGAATATTTGAGTCCAGAACTGAAAAGCTAGGGTCGAGGGTGCAGGTGGGATGGGCAAAGTGAAGATATAAATTTGGCAGTCATGGACATATACACAATATTTAAAGACATGAGCTATATCTGCTTCTGACATACAGAAGAGCATGTCTAACAAAGTGATCCTTAGCAAACAACAGCTATAAACTCTGGAAAGAATTTAAAAAGCAACTACCTGAAGGCTCTGGAGACTAGACAAAGGCAGGAAGATTTTGGAGGAAGTTGAAACTGCAGCATGTCACCAGTACAGAGTAAATTCTCCCTCTTTTGGAGCTTCATTCTGAGGAATATCACAGTGGTAGGGAAGAAGATAGTGAAGACACAAATAGAAAGCCTGCCATCTTTGTGGCTGAAGGAACCAGGGCAAAATCCCGGGGCATCCAGTGCTACCAGAGAGTGAGGAAGGACCCTGAATCAGTGTAGAAATTTAGCCCAAATGTCTGGATGACCCCTTCACTCGCAGCTCTGTCTTAAAATACTAAAACGAAATCTGAGCGACCACCCACCACATGCATGACAGCTTATATTAGACTATAAATCAAGTTAATTGCCAGCTAAATCAAAAACATGAATACTCTTTGGGGCAACATAACAAAATCTACAATCTCTGCAATATTGTGTTCATAACTTCCAGGATATATATGAAAAACCAGGATAATGTGATCCATCCTCTACAAGTCAATATTAAGATAACCCAAATATCACAATTACCAGATAAAAACTTGAAAGCAGCTATTACAACCCTGCTTATGAAAATAAAGGAAAACATGCTCATCATGAATGAAAAGACAGGAAATTTCAGCTGGTAAATATAAAATATATTTATATCTTATAAATATAAATATAAAAAGAAACATAATAGAAATTTTAGAATTGAAGAATACTATACCTGAAATTTAAAATTCCCTTATGGACTTAACAGCAAAAAGAATATGACTATGGAAAGATTTGGTGAATTTGAAAATAGATATCATAGAAATCATCTAATGGGAAGAACAGAGGGGAAAAAAGTTGGAAAAAAATTTAGAGAGCCTCAGAGATCTGTGGAAAATTTCAAAAGGTCTATCATATAGTAGTTGGAGTCCCAGAAGAAGACTTAAAAATTGGCCAAAGGAAATAATAAAAAAGATGCCCCAAACTTCCCAAATTTGGTGAAAGACAAAAATGTACAGATTCAGGAAGTTTAGAAAACCCCCAAAAGAATTCATTCAAGAAAGCCACACATATCCCCATTCTAGTGCCTTGAATTGAGACAAAAGACAAAGACCTGGGACAGATTAAATCACTTAAAATATGGATAGAGAGGAGGCCCAGGACGAAGCCCTAAGATCCTCTAAAATGGAGAAGTCAACTAGAAGATGAAGAGCCAGGAAAAGATATGGAGAAGAAATAACCAATGAGGCATAAAAAAATATATAGAAGAATGTGATGATCATACTGGTCACCATGGAATATTATGCAGCCATAAAAAAAGAATGAGTTCATGTCCTTTGCAGGGACATGGATGAAACTGGAAGCCATCATCCTCAGCAAACTAACACAGGAAGAGAAAACCAAACACCACATATTCTCACTCATAAGTGGGAGTTGAACAATGAGAACACATGGACACAGGGAGGGGAACATCACACACCAGGGCCTGTCGGGGGGTGGGGGACAAGGGGAAGGAGAGCAGTAGGACAGATAGCTAATGCATGCGGGGCTTAAAGCCTAGATGATGGATTGATGGGTGCAGCAAACCACGATGGCACATGTATACCCATGTAACAAACCTGCACATTCTACACATGTATCCCAGAACTTAAAGTATAATACATAAATAAATAAATAGTTAACTGTGTAGCATGCAGTACCATGGATCAAGTGAGATGAGGCCAAAACATGACAGCATAGGAATTGGTAGAAACCAAGACAAGAGCAATCCCAGTGAAAGGGCAGAGTAAAAAGGGCAATAAGAAGAGGCTGAGAAAAGAAAAGAAGGCCAATGAGAGACAAAGACTTCCTGGGCACCACCTCCCAACATGCCAGTCTAGAAGGAACACTAAAACACCAAGGAAAATGTAATACAATAGAGAAAACTGCATTTACCAGAACTCCTTTCATGATGAGCCCTATAGGATGTTGGAAAGAATACTTTGAAAAACGTTTAAGGCAGTGATGGTGAGAAGTGAGAGTTCTCAAGGATCAGCCAACAAAATGAAAAAGCAACCTACAAAATGAGAGAAAATAGTTGCAAACCATATATCTGATAACGGGTTAATATAAAAATATATAAAGAACTCATACAACTCAATATCAAAAAAGTGAAACAAATAAACAAAAGAAATGTTCAAATGGCAAAGGACCTGAATAGACATTTTTCCAAAGAAGATATACAAATGACCAGCAGGATTTAAAAAGGTACTTAACATTACTAACCATCAGAGAAATGAATCTAAACAACAATTACTTTACACCTGTTAAGATGGCTATTATCAAGAAGACATGGGATAAATGTTGGCAAAAGTGTGGAGAAAAGGAAACTCTTGTATATTGTTGGTAAGCATGTAAGTTGGTACAGCCATTATGAAAAACAGTAAGAGGTTCCTCAAAAAATGAAGAATAGAACTACCACATAACCCAGCAATCCTACTTCTATACTTCTAGGTATATATCCAAAGAAAACAAAATTCATATCTTGAAGAGATATCTATACACCCACGTTCATTGCAGCATTCTTCACTACAGCCAAGATATTGAAACAACCTAAGTGTCCATCAGTGGATGAATGAATAAAGAAAGTGTGGTATATTATTCAGACACAATTAAGAAGAAAATTCTGCCATTTGCAAAGACATGATAGCATGCAGCAACATGGATGAACCTGGAAGACATTATGCTAAGTGAAATAAGCCAGATGCAGAAATACAAATGCTATATGATTTAATTTAAGTGGTATCTAAAAAAGTTGAGCTCATAGAACCAGAGAGTAGAATTGTGGTTACCAGGAGGTAGACGTGGGGAAAATGGGGATGTGTTGGTCAGAGGGTACAAACTTTAAGTTTTAAGATGAACAAGTTAAGGGGATCTAATATATAGCATGAGTGGAGAAGGATGTGCTCATTAATTTTACTATGGTAATCATTGCATGGTGCATACATATACCAAATCATCACATTGTATGCCTTGCATACATAATGTTTACCTGACAGGTATTTAAAAAAAAAATGCATTATTTTTTAAAAGGAGACAGCATGCTAAAGGAAGCACAAATAGCACTAACAATCCCACTAACCCTAACCTAATCATTTATCCATTTTTTTTTGCTTCCCTGTGTCCAGAGTGTCTAGCACATATTAAAATACCCAATAAATATTTGCTGAAAGAATAAATTAGTTCCAAACGGCTCAATGATACAACTTCCTTGGATTTTATACTTTACCAAAGAACTATTTCTAATGCATATTTAGTCATAAAGAGAGAAGGGGCCAAAACAGGCATGTACTAATAATGGGAAGGCCGCAGCTGCTGAAATGTCAGTGCATGTTGAGGTAGCTTTAGCTCAATTCTTTGCCCCCAGGATAAATCTATACTGCATCATAATTAAACAGAGGAAGTGTCTGGGCCTAACACAATCTAAAACATCTCCCTCCTTCTGCGAAAATTGTCTTCATCTGAAAAGGCATGGAGAGTTCACTTGTTTAACTGAAGTAGTTTGATGTTGTTTATTTATCAGTCCTTAATAGAAAGAAGAAAGCAATTATACACATAAGATTTTCTTTTTAACTCCTACATTTATATAGCATTATATTCTTTTAATGCATTCATCCTTGATCATAGAGTCATGTATTCACTCCATCATTCATTCATCATTTATTTTATCCCTGTATGTAGTTATCCAGATGGAGCATGAGACTGTCATAGTGTTTTTATAAAGTAAAAGTCTGCTTCAATAAAGACTCTATACAATGTTAAACCCAACATGTACTGCGAAGGGAAGTTTGCTTCCAGAAACCGGATTTCACGCTGCAAGCAAAGATGCATAGCAGGCAATCATAGCAATCTAAAAATAGACCAAGATACACCCCCAGCCCCAGCACTTCCATTCTTCATTCTCCAGTAGGAAAAACCCCAGAGTTACCTGATTCCTCAAGGGCTGTGCAATTGCAGCACCTTTTGAGTCCATGCTCCATTTTCTAGGCAACACAATCAAATCAATCCCCGTCATATGCTTTGCTTAGGTGTCACCATTATTAAAAAGCAATGTGGAGGCTGCCTGGGAAAAAGCTGATTAGCAACCATGGTTAAATAAAAGCCCTAAAATAGAATAATCAACCAGGTGGGGAATGGTCTCATCGCCACCTGTTGTATTTCCTCCATCCCCTAGAGAAGCAGCAGAAGGGTAAATGACCAAGGCTGTTCATCATCAGATTAAATAACAAAAAGAGCCAATAATCATTTTCTACTTCAGTATTTGTTATACAATTCACTTGACCTATTATTCAAGTTTTGTCTGCATCAGTTGAAAGAGTGCTTCCTGTCTGGAAGCAACATTAGCAGTGAATATGTAAGAGAAAAGAGATGTATCTATCCATTCAATTCCCCATCCCCTCCTCCTTCCCTCCAATTCTCTTTGACATCATCCCAGTGTGTACAAGGAAATGGTTACTTACAGTAAGTAAGAGGTTTGTATCCATCCATAAGTGTTTACATCTCTGATTGGTCAGTTGTGTCATAATTTAGCATACTTTTTATATCGAAATCCCCAGGTTTTTCCACGATTACTTATGGATTGAGTCCATTTATTTTTGTATTTTACACCTCCCTGTGAGAGTTTAGCATGGCCATTTGTCAATTATCTCTGGCAAAGAGGTAAAATACAATGGTGTAGTAGAAAACAAAGAATGGAAGCCAGGGATAATATAAGTAGCACTAAATTTTGAATCAGGAGTCCTGGGTTCAAATTCTAGTTTTATATCCTTTTGAAACACATGCCATATACGTTTAGTGAGAATTTTTTCAAGCCAAGTTCTTACTTTATTAAAAAAATTTATCCCAAACTAATGTACCACATAGTAGTAATCTAGTCTATTTTCTTGTCTAAAAAATTAGGATAATAAAATAACTTAGAGGTTTGTTATGAAAAATAAATGAAATAAATGTGAAAGGGATATTCCAATATGAGATCCTATTATTAATAATGTCAGTACATAATTTTATCAAAAGATCCTCAGAACCCCTTATGCAAACCAATATTCTCCCACCAAACCTTCACCCAAGACACTGACTGACAAGCTGTAATTGTTTTATCGTTTGAATTTAGCACACTCTCCTTGCCCCATCATCTGGCCGTAATGAAGGTGTTAGCAGCTGGGAAACACAGACTACTTTGCAGACCAAGATAAGAGAAAAAACAATAAGGTCAGGGACCATCACTCCCTGAATACCCAAGAGTTGAGGTTTGTGGGCATTAATGAGTAATAAAAATTATTAATTAATTAATTAAAACACACATTGCAAATGTAGTTTTGTTTGTAGTTGAGAATTGTTAATTCCAGCTTATATAGATAAACTGACAAATAACTTACAGTGAAATTTTCTAAATGTTGACCCATAGATCATTTTTATCATTTTTTTCACCAATTTATTCATCCAAATTATTAAATTCATACATAGATATTAGTAATCCCGAGTCTGTCACTTCCTCAGAATTTTAAAATTTGAAAAGTTTGGAGAGAAGTGCTGTGCAGTAGAACTTTCTGCAATGATGGAAATGTTTCATAATTTTCACTGCCCAACACAGTAGCAACTAGCCACATGTGGCTACTGAGCACATAAAATGTACCTAGTGTAATGGAGGAACTCAATTTGTAATTTTATTTAATTTCAGTTTCAACATAAATAACTAACCACACTTGATACACCAGAAGCCATTCAGATACTTCTATCCTGGTGGGAATTTGAAAAGAGGGAGTAATCAATCTTTATTTTTTAGAAATAGGGTCTTTCTCCATCACCCAGGCTGGGGCACAGTGGCACGATCACAGCTCACTGCAATCTTGAACTACTGGGCTCAAGTGATCCTCCTGCCTCAGCCTGCCAAGTAGCTGGAACTACAACCAGACAACACCAAAATCAACCAATTTTTTTTTTTTTTTTTTTTTTTTTTTTTTTTTTGAGACCAAATCTCGCTACATTGCCTGGGCTGGTCTCAAATCAATCATTCTTTAGACATGATTTAGTGAGAGTCCTTCAAACTCTGTGGAGAGAATGAACCAAACAACCAATTCAAAAAGGAGGAAGAAGTATCCATGTTTTAATCAATCAGGACAATAACCAGCCTCATGAGTGATCTCAGTATCCTTGTTTGCTTGGACATGCCAAAGATTTGACGTACTCAGATGCTCCTCCCTCTTAATAGAATCCAGGAATCCAGGGTTTTTTTCCAGGTAAAAGTGTAATCATTGCATCAGAGGAGACTGATGCTTCCAAGCTTTGCCTCAGGAATTGATCCTGATTGTTATAAACCTATTATGGTGGCCCACGATTTAGACACTAACTTTTTGATGTAATTTTAGCCAATGAGACATGAAAAGTAGTCAGCTGGAGAAGGAAGGATGTGGGTAGGGTTATTTTTGAAAATGGGTTCCTCCTCCTTAAGAAAGACACTGGAAGAGATACCTCATCTTCTGCCAGAGCTGTAACCTCTGAACATGATGTTTGGAACCTCAACAGCCACATTGTGGCTAAGACCTAACCCATCATGCTGAGGATGACAGAGCAGAAAGCTGGAAAAAACCTGGGCATTGGATGACAATGCTGAGCCTCTGAACCAACCAATCCTGGAGTTATCCTACTATTATTCTTCTACACATGTGGAATAACATAAATATTCTTTTGATTCTTTTGGCCGCTTTGGGTTGGATTTTCTGTTACTTGTGCGCAAAGCATTCTGATGCAGTTGCCATCTATTAAGTGCTGGATAGGCACTTACCAGGCATTATTTCATTTAATCCTTGTGACAACCAACCAAAGCAAATTTCAAACTTCATTTTGCAGCTGAGAAATCTGAGGCTCAAGAGAGATGAAGTTACAGAGGTCACCTGACTAAGAAATAGCAGTGTCAAGACTGAAACTGAGGTATTCTTGATCCCAAAACCCACATACTTCTCTTCCAGCCTCTGCCTCTTAGAGCTGTATGTCGCAAAGAGCATGTGAATTAGCAGACAAGTCAGAGCGGCCTGTTTCCTGCACTCAGCTGCATTACTTTCACATCATCTGTGGATTCTCACGTGTAGAATAAAGTGATCTGCCTAGATGATCTCATCCAACTATGATTATAAATGGAAAACAATTAAAGCTGTGATTCATTTCAATTTTTATTTCAAAAGCATTCCCTTCACACTTTTCCTGACAGCTGAGAAAGCAGGCTTTGAAGCGGAAACCCTACCTCCCATCAGACATTCTGCGGGTCCTCTGACTTTCTGAGGCATTAAGCTTGGCTAGGTAGGTAGGGTATGATTGGGGCTGTTACAAGGCAAAGCAAACCTTCTACCCACTTCCCTTACCAGCCAGCGGGGTGGCTCAGCACCTTGGCCTGCCACAGAGGCTGGTGCCACAGTGTGCTCACTCCACAGTGAGGATGTGGGATATATAATAGAGGCAGGAAGTGAATCCAGCAGCATCTTGCCACTATTAGCCAACTCCAAGGTGTGCTACTTCACAGAATAATTATATGCTAAGTGGTTCATTCACTTGCTTTGTTTTGATTCCCTATGGACTCTCTCTCTCTTACCTGTGGAATAAAAATTTCCAAGACTCCTCATTTGGTTGCCAGGGAAATAGCTTTAAGGCCAAAATTTATGTCCGCCTTTCAGGCTGAAGTCTATTTAAAAACTTTGAAAGCATTTAAGTAGGGAAGCAAAAAGAATAGGATGTTCCAAAATAAGTAGCTATTCCTCCTGCCAGGAGGTGGAGCTTAATCCCATCCCTCATACGTGTGGGCTGGACTTACTGACTGGTTTCCAGTGAAGAAGAGTATGGAAAGGACATGTAGTCCCAGCTACTAAGAAAGCGAGAGAATAGCTCAAGGCCAGGAGTTCAATGCTGTAGTGCGCGATTATCATGCCTGTGAAGAGGTAGCTACTGCACTCCAGCCTGGACAACATAGCAAGACTCCCATTTCTAAAAAGAAAAAAAAAAAGAGCATGGAAAGGGGAATATGGTAACTTTAAAGTGGAGAAATTTGGCAAACACTGCCTTAAGTAAGTGATCAAGTCTAGCAAAGTGAGTTATGTCATGTGGATATCACATATGCCTGGGAGGTTGTGATGAGGAGAGAACTTCACTTCTGCGATCTTCCTCCTAAGAACCTAAAACCCTAAACTAATCAGGAGAAAAAACATCAACAAACCCAAACAGAGGGACAATATTTGACCAGTATTCCTCAAAATTGTTGAGGTCATCCAAAGAAAAGAAAGAATGAGACACTGTCACAGACCAGGAGAAACTTAAAGAACTAGGACAACTAAATTCTGTGTGGTACCCTGGATGGGATCCTAGAACAGAAAAAGGACCTTGGTGGGCAAATTGGCAAACTCCAAATAAAGTTTGAAATTTAGTCAATAGCCATGTACTAATGTTGGGTTCTTGTTTTGACAAAGACACCACAGAAATATAAGATGTTAACGTTAGGAGAAACTGGGTGAGGAGTATATGGTGACACTCTGCATTGTCTTTGCAACTTCTCTGGAAATCTAAAATTATTCCCAAATAAAAAGTTTATTTAACACCCACCCCCAAAAAAAAATAGAAGGAAATGAAATAGCTGGCCTTTTTTTAGTTTGTCCATGACCACACATGTGTCTGTCCCTGACTCTGTAAACTTACACCTTCTGCAGTTGGGTTTTGAGTGGGAATGAAAAGTAGGTTATGAGAAGACAAAGAGAACGAACAATTTTAAATAAAGAGGAAAAGGAGACGAGTAGAAGGAGAAAGTGATAGATAAGGAAGAGAAGAAGAAAAGGCAGAAGGAGAAGGGGGAGGAGAAGGAAATAGAGAAGGAAGAATAGGAAGAGGGGAGAAGGGGGACAGAGGAAGGTAAAGGGCAAAGGCACTCAAGGAGGTTTTATTCTTGCTCAAAAGCAAGGAACAACATCGCAGTAGCAGAACACAGTGAGTGCAGTGCAGCCTGTGCACAGGCCCTCAAGGGTGTCAATTTCCCTGCAGCCTGATATGTTTAGGGTACTTTGCTCAGAATGGCCAGAGGGTATAGAAATGGGACAAACTTCTCCAGAAGGGACATGAAAGTGACTGGCCAGACACTCACCAATCCCACTTTCTTGTCCAGGGCCCACAAAAAAAACTGCACTTCCCAGCCATTTTGCTTTTAGATAGGGACACTATCACTCATCTCTGGCCAGTGGTGTGCAGGTGGAGATAACATGCACCACTTCCCAGGCTAGTCTCTAAAACATCCCAGACCATCCACCATCTTCTCTTTTTCTCTCCTGTTCTCTGGACGTGCAGCTGGAAGCTAAGGCCTCTGAGATGGCAAAGCCCCACTATGGAAGGTGCCCAGATTCCTAAGTCCCTGGTTGGAGGTAGCCCCAAAGAAGAGACGCTCAAGCTGCATAAGATGGTGGACGAGTAAGAAATAAAGTATTTGTGTGTTAAGCCACTGAGATTTGTGGGTTATCTGGCAGCTAGCCTAACCCAACACAGAATATATATATACAAATAACTCTCATGACTGAAACATTTTAGGGTAGTTCAGTGTAGAGAGACCAGTTCAACTGGCAAATAGCTTCAGAGAAGAGGCAGCATACGTCTGTACCCTCAAAAAATGACAACTTTTGGTCTTGCAGAGTTGGGAACTGAATATTGTAGGTGGAGAGATTGTCCTAAGAGAACGACCAAGACAATCACAGCAGGGCATGGTCAACAGCAGGGATTGGCACCTGGTTTGCTTCAGCTGGGACACTATGGGAAGGAATGGAAGGATTTTTAAAAATGAATCTGTGAAAGGAAGTTCAGGTCATACCATAGTGAGTTTTAAGCGATGCTTTAAAGAGATCCCTTAGGTACTTAAGTTTTGTAAGTAAGGCAGTAAAAGGAACAGAGCTGAACTATAGGATCATTCTGATCCCACATACGAGATGATTGGGGAGCCCCATGAGAAGACTTCTTCAGTATTCTAGTGGGAACAGCCTGACCTAGGGAACAGGGAGAAGGGTAGACATTCCAAGAGCGGACATCCCATCTGCTGTACAGGACACAGTGTCACTGACCGTGACTTTATGTGACTCAGAAGGAATCAAGCTTGAACTTCTCTTCTTGCAATTCCCATGTGCTGTGCTAAATTCCTCCTGTCTGGGAGGCTACCATATATTTTGCAGCTGTCAAGGGCAAACAGTTCCCAGAAAAGGAGATTAAATAGGTTTAACTTATTCAACAACTTGTTCTCATTCTTCCTTACCCACAGCCAAAGCCCAACTCACATTTTAAAGGGCAAAATGTACTTTTTCTCTTTTATTTTCTATCTTTCCTCCTTTTATTTGTCCTCTTTTTCTGCCAATTTAGTTCAACAAATATTAAATGTCTATTCACAGAAGTTGTGCGAAGTATTACAGATATAAATTAAAGTGTCTGAAATTTGGTGTCCCTTATGTAAAGAGCCAGAAATTCCAATGCACATGTAGCTAACTGTAAGACGAAATGCAATGACATGTGTGACCCCACGCTACAGGAGCACACATTCTGTCCAGGTGGGGTGGGAAGGCACTGGGAATATCTGACCCGGACCTGGACAGAAAAATAGAATGCTGCTGAATTGAGAGATGGAGATGGGCATCCCAGGCAATGAGCAAAAACACACGAGCATAAAGGGCTTGCCATGTGGGCAGTGGTAAGGAGTCTAGTGTGTCAGACTCTTGATTTGAGATGACAGAAAAGGAACTCGTGCTGACTTAAATGACAGAGAGATAGAGAGACGCTATATCAGCTCATAAAACCAAGCTTTATCTACCTTCAAACGGATCCAGGGGCTCAAATGAAGCTACCAAGACTTTGTGTCTCTCTGTCTCTCTTCTGTGCCAGTTTCATATAAAGGTAGGCATTATCCCCAGGATGCAACAGGACCCCTGGCAGCTCCAGACATGAATCCCACCAACTTGGCAGCCTTTGTGGAAAGGCAGCACCACTTTCCCTAATTCTTGAAAAAACACAGATTGGTTTTGATTGACCCAGACAGAAACACCTGCCCATCTCCAGGCAATCATCATGGCTGGAGGAATCCTGTATTTCTTCCGGTCAGTCATGGGATACAGGACCCATCCTGAGGGGCTAAGAGGTGGAATCAACCTATGAGGTGGAAGTAGGGGAGCAGAACTTCCCCAAAGGGAAGCCAGGCTGCTATCACTGTAGAAAGGAAAGATGCATGCTGAGTAGGAAACAAATGTCCCTATACCTGATAGAAGTACAGAAGTCAGGTATGGTTAGGAGTGAGAGGGCAGGAGCAAAACCAAACTGGCACCAGATAATGAATCCCTTTGCTGACATGCAAGAGGGAGTGGATTTTATTTTTCAAGCTACTGGGTCTCAACTATTTCCCCCATAGTGTAAATGATGAACACCACCATCTGCAGGCATGGCTGGGTGTTGTTTGTGAATTTTCCATGCATTAGCTCTAATTCTACCCTTACTCCACCCTTACTCTCCCTGGATAGACAGCAATGATACAGTGAACCTTGCTCTAATTGGTTTTTAAAGAGTAAAACAAAAAGAATAAATTATTCACAGACTTTTGCTCTCTAATTATTAGCAATAACAAACTACTTTATTCAACAATGTCTCCCAGTGCCTCGTTGAGCACAGATGTTTTGGGCAATGGGGAGCCACTAAACGTTTTTAAATGGTAGAATCTGTTGTAAGAAGATAACTGCGATGGCAGAATGTAGGCTGGATTGGATGACAAGATTCTAAAGGCAGAAAGGTCAGATGGGAGGCTATCATGGTAGGAAGGGAGAGGAACCAGGGAACTGAGCCAAACTAATAAAGAGAATGGAGATGGAGAAACTGCTCACAGAGGTATCGCACAGGACATAGCTACTTGTTAAATGAAGGACAACAACAGAGTAATGATGCTTCAGGTTTAGCTGACACCTTCCAGACCATCCATTCTCACACGCGTTTTCCCACTAGCTATGTGACTTGCCAGTTAGCACACACATACACTGAAAAACAGTAAATGAGATGGACAGAGATAAGGATTCCTGTCTGAGCAAAGCTCCCACTCTCAGGTTCAAATGAGTGTTTCTTCACAACTACTTATTAATTGTACTTTAAAATACAATACAAAAAATAAAAATAAAATAAAATAATTTATGGTGATAATTGACTATTTTGATGTGATTATTAATTATTCTATAGGCATCACTAATGATGCCTATAATTATAATTATTGTAAAATTATTATTACTAATAACTGTTCAAAATAGTGCCTTGAATTTTATAGCCCTTTACAAAGCACTTTTATCTCTGTGTATTTATTTTATTTTCACCATAATTCTGACCCAAGTATTACCAATCCCATTTTACAAACCATTTCAGACTGAGTGAATTGCCCAAATTCATACAACCCACAAAGTGGCAGAGGCAGGGTTGAACGTCCAGACTTCTGATTCCGAGAACAGTTATTTTTCCTCTTTGTTTTTGTGCTCATTATCTGCAGTAAAAATAAATCAGTGAAAACTGTACCCTCAATCTGAGAACTGGATTATTTGTGGGCCTTTAGATTTTTAGCTGGTTACATGTTTTTTCCAAGGAGAAAATTTAAGTAAGGAGGAATGAGAAGGGGTAGTTAGCGTGGGGGAACTGGAAGCTAATAACAGACGGACGGACAGATGGCTGCCATGTGGCTCAGTTTCAAGGATTTCCCAGGACTCTAAGGTCACTCTGACACCAGTGCCCTGTCATGGTGCCCGAAACTCTGCATTTCTGATAATAGCACTATCTCCAGAACACCCCAGCTAATGCGCTACTTGGGAGGAGTGTATCCTTTTCCCATTGTCACTGGAGCAAATGACCACAACTTTAGTAGCTTCAAGTCAACACAAATGCATTATTTTGCAGTTCTTGAGGTTAGAGGTCCAAAATGGATTTCACTGGGGTAAAATCACAGTGTTGGCAGGGCCTCGCAGAGAAGGATCCATTCCTTTCCTTTTCCAGTTTCTAGAAGCTGCCTGCATTCCCTGGCTCACAGCCCCTTCCTCCCTTTTCCAAGTTAGCAGCATGCCATCTTCAAATCTCTATCTGGCTATTATCCTCCTGCCTCCTTCTTTCACTCATCAGGATACCTTTGACTATATTAGATTAGCTGAGATAATCCTGGATAATCTCTCCATGTCAAGATTCTTAACCTAAATACATCTGCAAAGACCCTTTCTGCCATGTAAGGGAACACACTCATAGGTTCCAGGGATTTGCATGTGGACATCTTAGGGAGGAATTATTGTGCCTACCACGAGGAGTAATACATTAACAGATACTAATGTGGTCTAACTGATCAGATTAGGTAGCTGTCATCTTTCTGAAAGCAAAATATGAAGAGAATAAGGTATAGAAAAAATGAGTTTTTATACAAATTAAGGAAGTCAGGAAAGTTTACTAAAACAGGGATTCTTAACTAAGGCATAAGTTGGAGGCATTTTTCCATTGTTGTTCTCATATATTGTTTGTAAGAGTACAAACTATGGTTAAAAAAAAAAAGTCAAAAAGTAATTTGGCAATATGTTTTTCCATTTTAATTGATCTGGCAATTCCACTGCTAAAAATGAACAAAAGTACTTCAAGACACAAGTACAAAGATATACACTAAATACCTACCAAGAAAGCATCACTAAGTAAATTAGAAAATATTCACATAATGGAATACTCTGGTGTCTTTAAAAAGGATGAGGTAAATCAATCAGCATATGCTGACTGGAAAATCAAAAAAAATTTTTTTTTAATTGTTTTCAGAAAAAAAAAAAGATGTTGAAGAGCCCTTTCAGTGTGATCTCATTTGATAAATGAAAAACTAAAAACCAACAAACAAAAAACACTACTTGTAGGTATGTTTGGTGCTTGCATAAAATGTTTGTCTTTGGGAAAAATATCAGTGGCCATTAGCCAAAAAGGAAGACTTTTTAAATTTTTCTGTACTACTTGAATTTTTAATCACATACACACATTAATTTTGTCTTTTTTGAACTGTTTAAATATGCATGCCCAGGGCTTTTTCTGGAGAGTCTGGTCCAGGAGGTCTGGTGTAGAACCCACACATGGATATTTTGAAAAAGCTGCCAAAGCCATTTCTGTTGAGCATCCCAGGAGGTTCTCAATTGGGTCACTAATGATTGGCATTTTAGCCAAAACAATCCCTCCTTGTGCTGGGCTCTCCTTCCATTTTGGGAACTTAGAGTCTTCCTCCCACCGCCACCTCCAAGCATTGAGACAACCACAATTCCCACATGTATTTTCTCCATCACTCCCTGAGGGGTTGGGATAGTCCTGCTGGATACCTGGGCAGGATCTGGGTTTGAAAGGGCCTTAACCAGCTGAGACTTCCAGACAAGGCAGAGAGCTAAAGCTGATGCCGTTGAGAGTTGGGGGAAGCCATTACACTCCCGAATAAGAGGTCCCAAACTTTCTGACCATGATGCCTTTGCCAAAACTACTTCCTCTCCCTGGAACTTGCCTCTCAACCATTTATTCTTTTTTTAAAAAAAAAAGCCTAACCTTTTAAATAACTATATTTC
Source organism: Mandrillus leucophaeus (assembly GCF_000951045.1). NCBI lineage: Eukaryota > Metazoa > Chordata > Mammalia > Primates > Cercopithecidae > Mandrillus > Mandrillus leucophaeus. The sequence continues at coordinate 543,358 of NW_012101209.1, read as the reverse complement.
TTGCCTTCAGAACTCAGTTAAATGACATCATTCCAAGAAGTTTTGCTGAACTCCCTGCTGGTGGAATGATTCTGTTCTCCCCACAACCCTAAAATTCCCAGATTATTCTGCATCACATGCAGTCTATGCTAATCTCACTACTATGAATTACGTATCTTTTCATTTTTATTACCATTGCCCATTAGAAATATAATGCAAACCACGTATCTAATTTTCTAGTGGCCACATTTTAAAAAGCAAAAATAAATCAGTGAATTCATTTAACATACTGTATTTAACCAATATATCTAAAATATTTCAATATGTAATTAATATTAAAATGATTGAGATATTTTATTTTTTACATATTAAGTCTTAGAAATCAGTGTGTAATTTACACTTACAGTGCATCTCAATTTGGCAGACGTTTTCATCAGAAAGACTTGACCTATGTTTCTATTTCATAAAATAGACATTTGAAAAAAGTAGATTCACATACTCAAGTTGTTCCAACAGTAGGTGCTTTTCAATAACTAAATGGATCTTAGTTTCTAAACTTATATATTTAAGTTTAATAAAATTAAAATTAAAAATTCAGTCCCTTTGTGGCACTGTTCACATGTAGCTAATGGCTACCATTCTGGACAACACCACTGTATGTACTAATAGACTGTAAACGCCTCAAGGATTTACAGAGCCTTACTCACTGCCATATCCCCAGCTCCCAGGTCATTGCTTTGCACATAGTTATTACTCTATAAATATGTGTTGAATAAATAAATGAATGAATTGTTCATCTTAGTGTCACCCACAGCATCCAGGAGGCCACTTTGCATATATTACAATAATTGTGGATTTTAAATGCATAACACTGTACAGTTTACCAAGCTCATTATCTAATCATCTCACAAGCACTCACTGAGAAAGATATTTTCACTTTTCAGGTGGAAAACAAGATGAAAACAAGATTCAGAAAAGTTCATTGCTATGTGTAAAGACATTGGTAAAATGACAAAACCAGATGTTGAACCTAGATTTTCTGATTCCCAATTAAAGTTCCTTCCATTGACCACACTGCTCTTCAGTTAATCAACAAATGTGTGGAGATTAAATTAAACACAGAGGAGTACACAAAGAATGCTGAGTATGGCTGAGAAAGGATCCGCCCCAACGTCCTACATCAATAGATAACATGAACATCAAAGTTAGTTAGATATTATGCATCTATTAGGGGAAGGGTCAAAGCAAAACATTATAAAACCAAAACGATTACAGTTAACACCTGTCTGATAAGAAAATGTCAAGTGAAGGAGGGTTGGAACAGTGTCTGAAGAAGGACAACAGAGAAATTATTAGCCAGAACACCTCTGATCTCAGACCACCTCTGATCTCAGACCACCCTGCTCATCTGGGCAATTCCACAAATTCTGCCTGAAGTATGAGAATCTGTCCCAAGAAAATTACTCTAAATCTACAAAAATCTATTTGAATGAAGATGTTCATCACAGCATTGCTTATATTGCATTTGCAAAAACATTTAAATAACTTCAGTGTCCAGATATGGAGAGACAGTTGACTAAATTACAGTACATCCACTAAGAAATATTTACAATTTTTTTTATATTTGCGGACGTTTAAACATGGGGGAAATGTTGGGTGGGTTATAATGGTAAATTTCAGAACATGATACTATGTGATCAAAGAGGAGTTAAACATTCATAAAGAAAGTCCATCAAATTTTAACATTCACAAGAAATACATATGTTTCTTTAGCATACTTATTTGTCAATAAAGTTTACTGTCTCTGTTAAGTGAGTGTGTTTTCTGTTTGGTGTGGGGTTGTGCTCTCTGTGTACATCATTCACATGAGTTTCCTCCCCTTTTTCCTGACTCTTTTTATTTGATTTTATTATTTTATTTTTTGAGACAAGGTCCCACTCTGTTGCCTGAGTTGGAGTGCAGTGGTGCCATCATAGCTTACTATAAGATCAAACCCCTGGGCTCAAAGGAATCTCCCGCCTCAGCCTCGTAGTAGCTGGGACCACAGGCATGTGCCACTAATCCCAGCTGATTTTTTTTTCTTGCTATGTTGCCTAGGTTTGTCTCAAACTCCTGGCCTTGCTGGGATAACGGGCATGAGCCACCACACCCGGCCTCTCCTCCCTCATTTCTCACCTCGGGATGAGTTGGGTTTCAACAGCCACAATCCCAGGGCTTGTGTGAATGAAAGACACTGAAGCAATAGGAAAGATGCTGATCCTGTGTCTGACAATGGGGACAGATCCTTGTCCAGCCTTTGGTTCCTCACCCTGTCCTGCACCCCCAGCCCAGTCCCCTTTTCCTACTACAATCTGCAGTGATAACATCAGGAATATCACATTTCATTTCGCATGATATTGGGCCATTTCCTGAACATTTTCATGAACAATTACCTCCTTTGCCCTCACAGGGTAAAGGGATGGGTAAAAGGGAAAATAGGTATCCCCATGGTACAAATGATAAAACTGAGGCACCTGGAGGTTAACAACCTGCCTGATACCATAGGGCTACAGAAGGGCCTGGGTTGCTTGATACCTAAGTAACATGCTTTCCAATGCACTGAAGGTTCTGAAGATTTTTGAATCACAAATCCTCATGAGAATCTATTGAAAGTTTCAGATTCCCCAAAAAAATGAACATGTGACCCTGGGTCCGCATTTCAGACATTCCTTTTGAACCCCTGATGCTATCCAGGTTTGCCTGAGTGCAGGACCTGTGCTATGTTCAATGCCCGACCACATTAACCCAAAGAAGAAAAACTGAGTCTGGAGCCACACAGGGTGCAGGGGCCTTGGTCATGACAGAATCTTCAAGAAAAACTGTAACATTATCTTGCTTTAGTCAACATGGGACAAGGCAGTGGGAGATTCTTCTTGACCTTCAAAGATGGACTAGTAACTGAAAATTTCAGAAATACCCTTATGGGGTAAGCACTGAATGACCACAGAGCCTAAATTTTTCAAGGGAAAGCTAAGATTTGGTCTAATGATTTCTATGATGTTTGATTAGGATAACAGGATCACTTTAGTAGGCCTCTTTGCGACGAGGCTTGAGCAAGTTCTTAGCTCCCTGCTATGTCTTGGAGCTATAAATAATTCTACGAGGACAGGGACCGTGTCTATTTTGTTTTCACTGTACACACAGTACCTACTATAGTGCCTGGCACATCGTAGGAGCTCAATACACGGTTATTTTAAATGAATGAAACCTAAAGCATTCCCAAGTCCATGCCTGACCCAATTTTCCTGCTCTTTTCCAAGCCACCTCTCATGGCGTATGTCTGACCACAGTCCCTAATGAGACTTCCTTGGTGTCACAGTCAGGTTGTTGGTGGTGTTTCTGCCAGATAACTGCTGCTATTCAATGATGATCAGGGATCAGAGAGGAACATTTTGGGATTGTGTGGAATGAAAAGCACTGCTATAAATGTACATTGTTTTCCTATAAACATAATTTATTATTCACAGAGAGGAAGATGTATAAAATATTGAAAGACAAAGTAAAGTAGCTCAATTTTTCTTTCCACATGTTTTTCTATTAACTTTGAAAATTAATTCTTTTGCATTCCACATGATATCTAAAATGTCAGAGCACAGTTCCACACTTCCTCTAAAACACAGTGATTTTTTAAACTGTCTAGATAGGGAATGTAAAGAGTTTTTTAAAAAACGCTTTTCCCCAAAAGATTGAATGTATTTACTTCTATTCTTCAAATAATCATATATGTAAAAACTCCTAAAAACATTACTTACTCTGGCCCATAATCAGTATTTATTTCCTAAGCAATAAATCTTCCTTCAAACCAAACAGTCTCTGTAAACACAATAGTGTTTCTTAGCAGTCACATGTGCAAAGTCCCCAAACCAGCTATTTTTAAGTTAGAACCAGCCCCACCCCCACAAATAGAATGACAAAGGACTCCCTAAGACAAAGATATTCCACTTACCAACTGTTCCCATGAAATGCTTCAATTCCCTCCACTCCATAGTTATTTATCGTCCAGAAACTAATTCCCTAGCCTTTATGGAGCAGATTGTCTCTTACAGTTCCTGAGAGCTAATTGTGTGCATCTCTTCCCAGGTCCATTCTGTGACTCTGTTTTGGAAATTCGAAATTGGAAATGGTGGGAATATTTATACTACAGAAACTGGCAAATGCTAACGTCCACCAACAGCTGAATGGATAAATCATGGTATATCCATACAACAGAATACTACTTAGCAACAAAAAGGAATGACCTATTGATACATGCAACAACATAGATGGTTTTTAAAATAATTATACGAAGTAAAAGACACCAGATTTGAAAACAGAATACGTGCCGCATAATTCCATCATATACAAATCTAGAAAATGCAAACTAATCTATATAATGAATAGCAACAGAAAGCAAATCAGTGGCTGCCTGGCACAGACTGGGGACAGCATGGAGAGGCGGGAAGGAGGAGTTACAATAGGGAACGAAGAAATTTTCGAGGGTAATGGTTCATTATGTTGATCATGGTGATGGCTTCACAGGCTCAAATGTCACACTTAGCCAATTGAATATTTGAACATGTACAGTTTTTCTATGTCAATTATATCTTAATAAAGCTGTTTTCAAATGTTCTCCTGTTTATTCCTATGATGACATTTTTATTTTAATAAGTGCAAACAAATGCCACTTCACTATACGGAATCATTGATTTACTTCTCTATTTCTCTCACTAAATTCTAGGTTCCTTGAGGGCAAGAACCTCCTTGAAGTCTTTCCTAGGCACATGCTTTCTCCTCTCCTGTATCCCATCTCCTTGCTCTGGAGCGGAGCATGACTCCATTCTCTCTGTTCCTGTTTCCACGTAGGTCATGGAGTGGAGTGGAAAGCACAAAGGCTTGGATGGAGGTCAAAATGATGCAGGTTTCACCCTCCACTCTGCTGCTGTTCAGCTGTGTGTCCTTGGGTGTGGCAGATAATTTTTCTGAACCCACTTTGCTAGGGCATGAAAGAGGGAAGCTATGGATCCCCGCCAGGAGCAGAAAAGACAGTGACTACAGTCCTCACATGAGCAGCGTGTCAGCAAAAGGCACCAAAACAGCACAGCATGCTCTGGCTTTTAAAAAATGGCAGGCTACCTTGAAAATAACAATTTTAAATAGTGACTTCAAAGCTGTGACAAATGAGCCCTGTTGCATGAAATCTAAAGGTTCCAGGCTGATGGGAATTGCTGGAAGAAGCCCCACGAAAACGGCTACTCAGGGCCCCTCTTTTAATGAGGACTATTAAGTCGAGATGCCCTTTGACCCAGTGTTTCCATTTCTAGTTATCTACCCCTACGATGCAGTCTAAATTATCTAGATTGATATGGACTTATATCATAGCATTCCTTTACAGAGTGAAAATCTGAGCAGAATCTAAATGTCCAGCAGTAGTGATGTGGGTAAATAAACGCTCATTCATTACATTCAGGCACATACACACTACGTGGCAACATGGCAAAATGACTAAGATAAAATGATCCGCAAAAAAATTAGGACAAAAAAAAATTGTAGCCACACTATAATTATAACTATGAGAATAAGGCATAGATATTAAGACTTCAGAAAGCCAAAATGATCATGAGGATCATATTCAGGACATTTTATCTCTTACCATTTATCAGTGGTCTACAGTATATGCCTATTATTTTTATGGCAACATTTCACTTTGGAAAAGATTAAGAAAGGAGGGACTGGTATCTAAGAAACTGAGGCAATGTCTCAAAGTCAGCCTATCCAGAGCGAAACGTGGCAGCCATTGAAATAGTAGTAAAAATAGTCAGTGCCCAGCAGGCTTTTGAAAGCTTCTACAGATCACGTTCCCAAAAGAATACATGCAATTCGCCTGCATTCTGTTGAATTGGCTTTTGGAGAAAGACAACATAAGGGACATTTGGTGACACTTCAGTTATCTAAAATGGCATGGACATATGGCATCTCATGGGGTGGGAAAGCTCATTCTGTGATAATTCCAAATCTTTAGATGCCCATTCCAGATAAATGCTATAAACTTGTGAAGAGAAGGGAGCAAAGTCTTTATCTGGTGACTACAGTTAAGATGGGCCTTAATGGTCACGAGAGAAACAGTGACCTGCAGAGGCAGCACCCACCAAGGCAGTGTGGATGGAGAAGAATGAAAGAAAACAAGAAAAGGTCAAGGGGGAGCCTGGAACAAGCAGAGTGGGGGTTCTCAGCCCTGCTGCATGGCAGCAGCATGGGACCAAAGAAGTTTTAAACATGTTCCTCCCGGCCCCACCTAGCAAGGCTGGTTTGATAGCTCATAAGTCTACTATGCAGCCTGAGTAAGAATCAGTGAAATAGAATGTCAATCAGAAATCTGAACAGGATAGAGCCCACGTAGTATAGTCAAAGGCAAGGTTTTCAAGTGGGAGAAGATAAAATTTCAGCAAGAAGAGAAGTGATATTGTTCGATGTATTAGAATAGGGAAGTGATTTTAGAATTTGTTTGGTCACCTTATCTTAGGTGGATTCCTCTCTCTCTGCCTTTTTCTCTCTCTCCCCAAAAGGTTGAGCTTGAGCCAGATAACAGAATTCCTAGTGATATTTTATAATTTTTTAAAAAAATGTATGGCCAGGCGCTGTAGCTTATGCCCGTAATTCCAGCATTTTGGGAGGTCAATGCAGGTGGATTGCTTGAGCCCAGGAGTTTGAAGCCAGCCTGGGCAACATCATGAAACCCTGTCTCTACAAAAAAATATTTTTTTAAAATTAGCCGGGTGTAGTCACTTGCACCTGTGGTCCCAGCTACCTGGGAGGCTGAAGTGGCAGGATCACCTGAGCCTGGGAGGTCGAGGCTGCAGTGAGCTGTGATTGTACCACTGCGCTCCAGCCTGGGTGACAGAGTGAAACTGCCTCAAAAACTTAAAAATTTAAAAATTTAAAATGAAATAAATAAATAAGTATAATTAGTGGAGATTAGGCACTACACTAAATGTCTTTTTTAACCTTCTATTTAAATGATTAGGGACACACAAGAAGCTGTAAAAATGGTACAGAGAGGTCCCAGGTACCCATTATCCAGCTCCAATGATAATATTTTAGTACATTATCCAAACCAGGAAATTGATGTGGACATAATAGAGTTACCTAAACTACAACCTTCCTCAGATTTTAGGAATTTTTATGCCTAGTATTTTCACATACATTTTCTCATTCCATCCTCCCATCATTATTGCTTCCATTTTGCAGAAAAGAAAACTGAGTCCAAGAAAAGCCGAGTAACTTCCCCTAAGTGGTAAGTTACAGAGTCAGGATGGAATCTCAGGTTTGTCTGACTCCAAGCTCTAGTGCTAACCTACCTTCCCTACCACCCCATACCACACAGCGGGCACCACTGTGGTCACAGCAGAGAAAGGGCTCTGGCAAGCCCACAGGTGATGCTGGTGACTTGCTCACAGGTGAGGTCTATGGAGGCAAATGTGTGGCAGACATGAGCTCACAGCCAGACAGGCAGTGAGTCTGAAGAAGGGCTTCCTAGTTCTCCAGCCCAGCAGCTAAAGTTGCATTCTTAGACTGAACAATCTATGGCAGGAGGCCCGGGCAGGCAGGGAATAACCCCAAGGTGGCTGGCCAGCCAGTGCTGCAGTGAGCGTCCACACCAGGCACAAGGAAATGGCAGGAAATGAGCAGGCTGGTGTGGCACCGGCATTGGATCAGGGTGCAGAGGCAGGCAGGAAGAAGAGACCTCATTGAAAGGCAAGTCCACAGCAGCATCAACACCAGAGGACACAGACCTTCTGCCTCACTGCTGGACCAGGGAGGCAGTGTGGCCCAGTGGTTAACTGTGGCTTCTAGAGTCAAACTCTCTGGCTTTGAATCCCAGATCTACCAACTGATAGTAGGATCTTGAATATGTTAATGTCTTTGTACCTCAGTTTCTCCATCTGTGAAATGGAAGTAATAAAAACACTTGTCTCACAGGGTTGTTGTAAGGATTCAACAGCTTAACACATACAGCTTGTAGAAAAATGCTTGACACACGATCTCTAGTCAGGTTGGCTATTATTGTCATCATACACAATGTGACTGGATGAGGGATAAGAGGAAAATGCTAGAAACGAAAGAGAGAAACCACCTCGAAGGTCCCAGGTGGCAGAGTGGTTGGTCAGTGCTGACGGCCCAGTGAACGTAGCTGATTAACCCAGAAAAGGTTAATTCCTCCAAACAACACAGAGCCCAGAGCTCACAGTGCACCTTCCAAGCATTGAGCAGGATGCTGACACTGAATCATATCACTTTCTAATTATAAAGCATCAGCTGCTGCCAGACACCATGCTCACCGCATGCATGCCTCCTCGACTCCTCACAGGTAGCCCCTGAGGGAAAGAACATCTAATCCTGTTAAACAGATGAAGAAACTGAGGCTCAGCTTAAAGAGTGTGCTCAAGGTCAGACAGCAGGCAAGGGGTGTAACTGGGATTAAACCAGAGCTCAGTGTTCCCACTACACCATCATTAAGACGAACACAACGCTCAGTAACAACGGTGTCTGGCGCAGCCATGGGTCATGGGTCAGCAGGAGCAGGGAGCAGCATAACTGGGCAGAAACGGCCACGTGAGAAGTGGGATGATTCACCCAAACTCCTTTCTCTGGCTAAGTAACTGCCTCCCCCCATCCATTCCATGAGTTTCTCTCTACTCTGCAATTTCCTATAATTCTAATGGCATCAGTAAGGCCAGATAAAAGACATAGTTTTCAGCCGGGTGCGGTGGCTCACGCCTGTAATCCCAGCACTTTGGGAGGCTGAGGCGGGCGGATCACAAGGTCAGGAGATCAAGACCATCCTGGCTAACACGGTGAAACCCTGTCTCTACTAAAACTACAAAAAATTAGCCGGTGTGGTGGCGGGCACCTGTGGTCCCAGCTACTCGGGAGGCTGAGGCAGGAGAATGGTGTGGGCCCGGGAGGCGGAGCTTGCAGTGAGCCGAGATCGCGCCACTGCACTACAGCCTGGGCGACAGAGCAAGACTCCGTCTCAAAAAAAAAAAAAAAAAAAAAAAGACATCATTTTCTTTTCATTTTCTTTTATTTTTACTTATTTTAAGTTCTGGGATTCATGTGCAGGACATGCAGATTTGTTACACAGGTAAATGTGTGCCATGGTGGTTTGCTGCACCTATCAACCCATCACCTAGGTATTAAGCCCTACATGCATTAACTATTTATCCTAATGCTCTCCCTCCCTCTACTCCCACAACAGGCCCCATGTGTGTGTTGTTCCCCTCCCTGTGTCCATGCATTCTCATTGTTCAGCTCCCACTTATGAGTGTTTTCTACCAGATTAGGGGACCCCACAAGAGCCCCACTTGGCCCTTCACGTCACCAGTAGGACAGGGAATTAGACCTGGATCTGCTGATACACACCTTCATATTCTAAGTCAAAGTTCAATTCTACCCTTTAGGGTTGATGTCTCTCCCTCTAGGGTTGATGGACCACCCCACCTTGCCTCTGCTGGGCCTTTGTGACCTTTCTCTCACAAGCAACTGCCTGGACTCCAGGTAGGGTGAAGATACAACGGCTTATAAAACATTGGATGAAAGAAGAGTCCAGAGTCTATACCGATACTAAAATATAGAAAGGGAGAGAAAAGGAAAGCTCTTATTTATAGTCAAATATCATCCAATACATAGAAAAGAAGTGATAGAGTTAGAAAATACCATTGATTTAGCCAAGTGCCATCAAGTGATGCTAGAATCACTGCATATGTTTGTTGGAAAAAAGGTTATTTAGAGAGTCTCAAAGTGTCTCCCCACAGATGATTTAATCACAATTAAGGTGCCCATTGATTGTGAGAAAGGTACCCTGACAGTGGACAAATTGTGAGAAACAACTTTAACCAGTGGCCAAAGTCAACATCACCCATAATAGGATAAATCTCCCTCCTCATTGCTGTGCCGAGAAGGACTCAGTGTCACTTATGTAGTATCCCTGTCAAATGGATGACCTGAGGACTCTAGAGGCAATGATCCGAAAAACCAAATTGAGGAACATTCTGCACAACAAAACACACGGCCTGTTTGCTTCAAAATGTCAGTGTCATGAAAGGCAAGAAAGGCTGAAAAACTGTTTCAGTTAAAGGAGACAATCTTTTTGTACCCATTAACCAACTTCTCTTCAACTCCCCTCCCTATTTCAAATACAGTTAGATAGAAGGAATAAGTTCTAGTATTCGACAGTACAATAGGGAAATTATAATTAACAATAACGTATTGTATATTTCAAAATAAATAGAGGAGAATTGTAGTGTTCCCAAAACAAAGAAAAGATAATTGTATGAGGTGATGGACATCCCCGTTACCCTGATTTGATCATTATACACTTTATGCCTGTATCAAAATATCACATGTACCCCAAAAATATGTACAACTATGTCAATAAAATACAAATAATAAAATAAGGGAACCTAAAGAAACATGACAACTAAAAGTGATGTGTGCTTCTGGAGTGGAGCCTAGATCAGAAAAAAAATATGGCTGTTAAAGACATTATTGGGACATTTGGTGAAATTTGAATACAGACTGTATATTAGATAATAGCATAATATCAAGATTAAGTTTCCTGAATATGGTAACTGTACTGTAAGGAAATGACCTTATTCTTAAGAGATGCAAGCTAAAGCTGAAAGGTCATGATGTCTACAATTTAGGATTAAAAGATTTGGGGGGAAAAATAGATAGATAGATTGATAGATAGATAGATGATAAACCTAAAGCGAATGTAGCAAAAGGCTAAAAGGTGACTTAGATGGAAGACAATAGCTCATTTTATTAGTCTTGCAATTGTTCTAGAAGTTTAAATATTGTCAAAACGTTATTTTAAAAAACAAATGCAAAAGCATTTCTTAAATACAAGTACCTATAAGTTGGCTTAGAGTTATACACTACAGCCAGATTGAGTGTTACCCAGGGAAATTTAACAACTAAGGAAACTCAACCCTGATTTGAGTAGATGAACTTAAGGATAAAATAATTAGCAGAACATTGCACAAGCATATAATTATAAAATTATAACGCAGGTCCCCTTCACACACAGTTTTCTTATTCAAAACTGGGGCCATTTTCAAAGAATGAGAATGTTAAACAAATCAAAGTTTAAAATTTTGGATCCCTAGACCACGTTTACTCTTTGACTGACATATTCCTATTTCTGACTTAGCAGAGTTCATGAGTCATGCTCTCAGGCAGTTTGTGATATGCCCACCTCAAGTACTTGAGCCTCGTTGCCTGAGCTGGAGTTATCGTCCCTTCTAAATGAGGACAAGCATGTCTGTAGCTCTTGTGCAACTAACAATGAGCTGAGCTGACTTCCAGTGTTAGGAGGTAATTGGACCTAGCAAATTCACTTCTGGTTGCACTTAACAGTAATCAATAAATGGAGATCTGCAGCTAGGATACAGTTGTAGGGCTGTTTAGTCAATGACCATTAGCTACTACAGCATTTAGAAGAATGTAATTTTAAAAAATGGTCTCTGTTCCAATCCATGTGGGAAAGCATATTTTCACAAGTTTCTTCCCAAAATTGTCCATGTACTTCCTCCAGGCACCGTAGAACACCCAGTGTTTAATCCCCATGCTGTTCTCCAGCTCCATTATTTCATCTCTGTCACAGGCCAGGAAACCTTCATTTCGATGCTACGTGCGCAGGAGACTGAGGCATGGAAATATAATTCCTAATTCTGTAACTTAATAAAATATATACAGTCTCCTTTCCACTTACTCGAAGATTTCCGAGAGCTCTGAAGATTTCTGCCTGTGGAATAAAACTGAAACTCTTTCTCATGGCAAACAGGGCCCTACATTACATTGTCCCAGGCTTACCTTTCCTTTACCTGGTTCCAAACTTTACCTGCCTCTCATTCACATGCCTCAGTCACAAATCAAAGAGTTCCTTCAACATAAGGCATGTGTTCCTGTCTCCTGGCCTTGGTTCACACCGTTCCTTTTGCTTCCCTTTTATGTCCACCATAATCCAGGGTGATCTGTTTTATGGTTATACCATAGTGCCATTCAACATATTCACCCATCTCCGTGAGGTCTGGGAGACGGGGAGAGGGTAGCGGAGGACAAATGGGGCCTGCAGTGGTCTGATTCACCTCATGCAGCTTCAGTGCCCAACACAGGATGCAATTGTAGAGTATGCACTGGGCACATGAATGGGAAGAGAGCATTTGTTATCAGAAAAATTTTAATAAGAAGGAAACTGCTCCTTTTCCTCTAGCAAGGTCAAAAACCCTGCCCTAATGCTGTAAATAGGAACAAATATTTCTACAGAGTAAAACACAGGGCTAAATTATCATAAGGTAATGAACCAATCACATCAAGACAGATTTGCATTATTACAGGGCACAGTTTTAAAGGGGTCTGCTTTATTTTTATTTAGGGTACCTTAATTTCACTGCAACAAACAAATGCAGTTAAAGTCATTCATCACGGAAAGTTGTAAGGGGTGACATATGGTGTTTTTGAGATAGTTCCCAGTGTAGAGTCCCATATCGGTAGGCCAATCTGTCTCTTTACTTCATCCACCATTAAGACTTAGCCCTAAGCCTGGTACTGGGAAGGAGGAGGCTAATAAGGGAGGAGAAGTAGAAAGGCAGAGATCCAGCTTTTCTGGCAAGGGAGATGACAGGGAGAAGAGAAACTAGAGCAGAAGAGGCAAGGGTGAGACGTGGGTGTCCTCCTCTTCTCTCTCTGGAGGGATATTCACCCAAAAACAGGAAGCTCTACATCAAAGTAAACTTGGTGGCCAGTAGAGTCAGGTAAAGCAAAGCTGAGTGTTAGCTTTTCCAGGTTGTCTGTAGGCTCTTTGTGGTTTGGACAGGCCCCAGAGGCTCCCACAAGCTCCTGAAGCCAAATCTCAGAAGTTACCTGGGATTGTGACTGAGAGTTAGTCCTGGAGGTTGCCATGGGGACAAAGTAGCCACAGGCTAAAGTCTGGACCACCTAATCCTAAACCACACAATAATCAAAACCAGACCCTCCTCGGGGCCTGTAGCACTGCCGTAGGGGGAGCGGAAAGGGGCTGGGAGAGAAATACAGGCAGCAAGGGGGGCCAGATCACACCAGACAGCAGAGTCACACAAACCAGACACCATCTTGGTGAGCTGCAGGGTGCCAGAAGGGACATCTGAACCAATGAGCATCTTCTGAAAGAAAACTAAATCATCAGGGGAAAAAAAAAGTGTCATTCAAATGGTAAGTTCACATTTGACTTTAAATGTAGCGTTCCTCCCTATTTCCCCTTAAAGTGGGGGCTCCAGAGGAAGAGTAGTTCAACTAAAAAGGAAATTAAGAAGCAACATTTTCTCACACATCTTGGGGTATTGACAAAATTGCAGCCCTGTTACACAGGTATTTCTCACATTAGGCTGATAATCTATAAAGTACATTTTCTGGATAGTGATTCTTCATTCCCTACTAATTGACAAGAATAAACCCTCTATCCTCCAATAAGCCAAGTCAAAACATTTTAGTGAAGAAAGAAATATGGCCCAGGTGTGGTGGCTCACATCTGTAATCCCAGCACTCTGGGAGGTCTAGGTAGGTGGATCACTTGAGGCCAGAAGTTCAAGACCAGCTTGGCCAACATGGTGAAACCCCATCTCTACTAAAAATACAAAAATTAGCTGGGCATGGAAGCTGAGGCACGAGAATCACTTGAACCCAGGAGGCAGAGGTTACAGTGAGCTGAGATCATACCACTGCACTCCAGCCCGGGTGACAGAGCAATACTCTGTCAAAAGAAAGAAAGGAGAGGAGAGGAGAGGAGAGGAGAGGAGAGGGAAGAGAGAGAGGAGAGGAGAGGGAAGAGAGAGAGAAGGAATATGGTGGGGGTAGGCCCCTACTAGCTGACTTCTGCAAACCACTGCCTATATTTTAGGCTTCCAAATTCTGCAATGCATTTTCAACAGCATTACTCTTGCTGCCCTCTCTCCCAACCAGGAATTTCTCTAACACCTGAGATGTACTGAATTTATACTTCCAGCTCCTAGAGTTATACCACCCTTTTCATAGGAGGTCATGAGCTAAACCATAAAAAATTAATTGGACTGCAAAACCACAGCCCATTTATTCAATCAACAAATACACCCGAAGCATCTACGATATGCCAGGCAATCCAGGCAGTGGGTCCCTGCCACCCAGAAAAATTTGTATCTAATGCAAAATATGAATAAGTATAATGTGGGATGTGCTACTATGGGTCAATGGTAGTGTCCAGACAGCACGTGGATAGGAGGTTGGGCAGCCCAGTTGTGGAGGTATCCAAGAGAGCACAGAGCACCCTTGACCTTGGGCTACACCCATGAGCTCACTGCCAATCTCCTCTACTCTGCTGCTCCCACCTTCATAGCTTCTTGGTGCTACCTTCACACATCAAGTACTCTATTGAAAATCTCTTCCCTGTGAGTCTACAGGTTGTGTACAATGAAGTTACTGCTTATGCAACTGAAGACGAGAAGTGCATTTACCTCGTACCCCACACTGACCCCCAGGGGTAGTTTGGTCCAAGCTGATCTCAAATCTTCACACTTTCTTCCTTTATTCAGAGAGAACTTCAGGGATTCCCTGCATATTTTGGGTCTTTATGTGGGCTGGAACAGCAGTTCCTGTTGCTAATTAGGAAACATAGAGAAGTTTATCCACACTTCACATTGGCAGGGTGAGTTAGGTGGAAGCTCCAGAAGGAGTGTCCCGCTCCTCCTCCCAACCCAACAGCACTGAAAGCTTCCTGAGGGTTATTCTAGGATGAATAACTCACACTTTGTAAAATGTGCCGCTAAAATTTATTGTGGTTGAGGCATATGCTGAGGGGTTGAGGACACCTCGGATGAGCTACATTCCCGGGGGTGGAAGCCTGGATTTCTCAACGGCCTGAGAAGAATGTGCTCTGGTTGGAAAAACGATGCATTCTCTAGGGGGAGTCAGCCCTGGAGACAAGCCCACTGGCTAGGAGCCAGAGGCGTCCATCAGCAGACCTTCTGTGTGGAGTTCAACATTTGTGAACATTTCTTGGACAATGAAAACAATAATATTTTGAGTATAATTACAATTTTCTCCTTATGTTGTAGTTTCTTTAATCTCAGTGCTTCCCCAAAATCCCCTGTAAGGCAATAAAAGTACAAGATACTAAAGAAAATTGTGACTTGCCCCATGTTCCCTCCCACAAGAGCCCATAGGGAAGATACAGTATCAAATATAAAATTAAATATAGAGAGACTGGCCCAGAATATCTATGCCAGTAGCATTGGAGCTATGCCCCCCACGCCAAGCTAGAAGTAGTGCACCAGCAGAGAACTGCAGTGTGATGGGAGACTGTGGTTCTCTGAGAAGCAGATGTCAAGACAGGATTAGACATACAAGAGATGTATTGGAGTAAAATCTGTAAAAATAAATGAGTAAAGAGCTGAGCGAGGCTGAGAAAGCCATCAGAACTGGATGCAGGTCTGACTCCCAGTAAAAGAAAGTTGGGTAGAAGTATCTGAGACTGTACTGCAGCTCTAAAGAAAGTTCAGCAAGGCCACTAGTGAGTCTGAACACCAAAGTCACCATCAGAGGAGTTCCATGTCTCCCAGGAACAGCTGACCTTAGGGTCCCTGCCATGCTCAGTCAATGCCAATGGGCTCCTCTGGGATGCACAGCCTTGGCCATCACAGGGATAAATTTCCCCCACACAAGCTAGGAGACCATGGGTCAAGTTCACTTTCTGTGATCAGAGATATGAAAGCTACATTCTCATGGCCACCACAGAGATAAGCCCTCCCTTCCCAAAATACCAGGGAGAGGACCAAAAAGAATGCAAGAGGAATAGTGTCTACCTCATATATACTTGGTCATTTTTTAACACTGAAAAATCTGTCTCTAAAAACTTACAAAGAGAGACCTAAACATTGCCTTTATGTGAAGCCAAGGTTGCAATAAAAACTTCTCTAGGCTTTAAAAATTCTCAGAATTCATTCTTTCATTCTTCCCCTTGGCAAATGATTTGGATTTGCAAAGACTAAAGGTGAAAAATAACTCCAGGAAGGCAACACTAAGTCAGGAGAGTAGGTGTCCCCAGAAGTTTCCAGTGGGTGAGCAACACTCAGTGATAGAAGAGTATGTGTGACCAGACTTCCTATGAGCTAATTGGGAATTTTAACCCATGATTCATCCTAGGGAGGGGCCGAAGCTCCAGGGGACGCTACCCCACACCATGCCATATCATCAGCCAGATTGCACATTTCCTGAAAGTAATCAAGTCAGAAACTGACATTTTGGCAGCAGCCCCTAGTGGAAAAATGACTGCCAAAAGCCAAAATGAGGATGAGTTCAACGATTTAATTCTGCATGGAAAATGCAATCCATTAAATGGGATCTGACAAGGCCTTAATCTCATCCGTAGCTGAGGGTGTTGGCTCAATGCGGTTCTGCTCTCTGGAACATATTCTTAGTAAGCTATCTATAGAATCTAGAAAGCCTTTGCCAAAGCCCAAATAAGTCCATTCTAAGTGGGAAGAGAAGCTCACCAAGCCCCCACTGACTCTGTAGGGAGTAAGCACACGATTCTTCCAAGTGCAAAATTATCAAAACCTGGCAACTCAACCTGTGTTGGGAGTCACATGATTCAAGGCAAAGTAACTGAGATGGGCAATGCACTGAGTGGCTTCAGAATTTCCACCACTGCCCAAGGAGGTCGGGCCCACAGCCAGCATCACTCACAAAGCATCCATAGGGCTCATATTCCCTGGCTGGGGCCCATTGCATAACCCAGTCACAAAAGAAAGAGTTGGGGGTATAGAGGATCAATCTTCTCCCAAACAGGGTTTTAAAAACTGAGTGAGAAAGACTTAGAGGCTGTCACCTTCGTTGGCCCACTTAATCCTAACAGCAGCCCCCAAAGCCCGTTATTTTACTGTTTGCATGTGAAAAATGAGGAAAGAGAACAAAACCATTACTCAAATCATGTAGTTTAAAAGATTGTTTACAAATTCATACTTGTGGGATTCCAAAGCCTATGTTTCACCACACAGAAGGTGGTGGTCCTCCGACCACTGCATCAGTTGGAGCTTGTTAGAAATGCAGATTCACAGGCTGCACCCCAGACCTACTGAATCAGGATCTGCATTTAACAGGATTCCCCAAGGAATTCATTTAGCCGTAAGGTTTGAGAAGCAGTGCCTTCAATGGCTTCTATCCAAAAGGGGTAGGTGGATTGAAAACATAAGTCTAGACTAGAAAAAGATTCAGTGCAATAGAACAGGGCCAGTCTTATAGGATACATAAAATATGTATCAAAATATAACTCAAACTATATATCCAAAGTGCACACTCAAATTAGTATAACCAATCACACCGTATCTTTTTTCACCAACAACAAATCCGGAGACATGAAGTCCAAGGTTATGTGGTGCTAGTGGAATATGCTGAAGGAGCATGGCTGTAGAGCTAGGTGGACTTGGTTGAAATCTCCAGCTCTGCCACCTGCTGGGTGACTTTGGGCAAGCTGCTTGATCTTTCTGAGCCTCAGTTTCCTGACCTGTACAACTGGGAAAATAATACTCAACTTGCCAGGGTTTGGGGGGATTAATTGAGCAAATGAATGCACAGTCCTTGGCACACAGCAGATGCTCAATAAACACTAGATGCTCAATAAACACTTCTCTTACTTGTGGTGCCATCTGAGCCAGGTCCCTCCCACCTCTGGGAATGTGTACACCAGAGGCTGGGGAGAGAAACCTCTCTCAGCAGCCAGCTCTTTCCTGTTCTCTTGGGTCCTCTAGTGGCAGGTATTGAGATTCCTGTGACTAATCAGACTAGATGGACTCGTCTGTCTTCCTTAGCCCCAGGTTCAATTTATTTTCTATCCTCTTTTAAGAAAAGCTAAGCAGAGCAACAGGTTTAAAGGGATAAAATATGAGAAAGAAGGAAAGAGGCACCCAAGGTGAGTTCCCAGGAGTGTCTATTTTCCAGGCACCGAAGCCTTTTTCTTTCTTTATGGCTCCCACTTTCTTCTTTTCAAAAATCTCAGATTTTGAAAACAGACCTTTCATGCCACAAGTTTAGTGAGCTTTCAGGGCCCACAGTGTCTGCACGTGGAGCCACAAAACCCATGTTTGATCCTATTTAACTTTGTATGTGTAGGCTCAAGGGCATGCAAGGATTCCAGTGAGTGCTGAGCACGAATACAAAATTAACACTTACTGAGCTCGTTCTGGGTGCTGGACACCGTGCTTGGCTCATTCACATGCATTATCTCCTTTAAATCCTCCCCAAACCCCGGGAAGGGGGTCTCTTTATCCCCATTTCAAAGATTTTAAAACAGGCCAGAATAGGTAAGTTTGTTCTCACACTGCTATAAATAAATACCTGAAACTGGGTAATTTATAAAGGAAAGAGGTTTAATTGACTCACAGTTCCACATGGCTGGGGAGGCCTCAGGAAACTCACAGTCAAGGCAGGAGGTGAAGAGGAAGTAAGGACCTTCTTCACATAGCAGCAAGAGAGAGAAGATTAAGCAGGGGAAATGCCAGAAGCTTATAAAACCATCAGATCTTCTGAGAACTCACTCACTATCACAAGAACAGCATGGGGAAAATGCCCCCATAAGCCAATCATCTCCCATCAGATTCCTCCCTTGACATATGGGATTACAATTCAAGATGAGATTTGGGTGGGGACACAGACCCAAACCATATCAATAGGTAAGTGACCGCTCAAATTAACATAGCAAAACACTCCTAAATCTCACCTAGTGCAGTGGTTCTTCCGGTGTGATCCTGGACCAGCAGCATCAGTATAACCTGAAACTTGTTAGGGAACATTCTTGGGCCCCACCTACATCTGGGATGAGCCCAACAATCTGTTTTAACAATCCCCCCCAGGTGATTGTGATGCACACTCAAGTTTGAGTCATCAGACCACTCTTCAAGCCCAACCTTAGTATGACAGTTAAGAAAACAGAGGTTTTGCCACCAAAAAAAAAAAAAAAAAAGACATTATGTGAAGCGGTGGATATGTTATTTAGCTTGATTTAATCATTTTGCAATGTACACATACAACAAAACATCACATTATTTTACATTGTAAATGATATACAAATTTTATTTGTCAATTATACCTTTATAAAGCTGGGGGTTTGGGGGGAGGAGAAAAAAACAGAGGTTTGAAGAGATGAAGCAATTGGCCAGGGGTAATAGAGTTGGAACTGAAATCCAGTACAGCCACTATCAGAAGTCAAATTTTCCCACCTGGATAGCTTAAACTGTTCCTTTCTTGGAGAGTAAAGACTAAAGCCCTTAGCACAACTAAGCACTAAACTGTGTTGCCTTCCAGCAATATTAGCTGGGATCTGAACCTGGGCAGCCACGAGGAGACCTTCCCCTCAAGCCCTGGAAGCTTCATCCCAAGACTCTGCTAAACTGTCTGCCCCAATACACAGAGTATTTGCCTCATCAGCACTGCCCAGCCAGGAAGGGAACAAGAGGGAAGACTGTCAGGGACCATACCCAGAGTTGAGATGGCATTTGCACAAACCTCAACTATCGACACACAACCCTTGGGAAAGAAAGGTGGTGCCTTCATTTTCCAAAAGCTTTATTTCCAAGTCAGTGTGTCAAATTCTCACTTTCAGCTATACCCTCTGGCATTATTAGTAACTGACATTAATCCAGCGACAATCCAGAGTGTTTGCAGGTCATACTTAGGGATCACAGCCTGATTGGAAGACAAGGCCCAGGGACATGTCTTGAAGCTGCATTTGAATCACAAGCATGCTTTTTACGTGAGTTTATAGATGATATACTTATTTGGGGTGGGGTGATAAAGTAAGACTTAAAGTTTTCCCAAGCCACTTCTTGCTGCTGCATTGGAGACCAGCAATCCACCAGCAATTTTTTATAGGCTTTCTCTCTCCAGGCCAGTTTCTTCATCTCTAAAATGGACAGAATCCTTCAGTTTTTTGGGTTAAGCCTGGCAAATAAGAACAGTTATTGCTGATGTAACAGGGAGTCTGGTGGAGACTGAAACATAAAAACATTTGAAATTATTTTGAAAAACACCCATCATTGATAAATGTGTAAATAATTCATATATTTGGAAATGGAAAGTAGAATTTAGCTTTAGAGCAGACTGTCCCTTTGCTCTGAAAATAACTACTTAAATGAAAATACTAAATGCAAATATTAAACAAGTACACAAATTTTATCCTGGTGATAGCTTGTATATAGTTGCCTCCACCTTACAGAGAGCTAGAAAAGATTTCTGGGGAAAGTGGAATTAAGTATCTAACCCCTTCCTTTTGAGAATCAACATTATTAGAATATGTCTGAGAAAAACTGTGGTTATGCTGAGGCCAAGGATCAGGAAAAGACAACAGAAGCCACAGACAGGAGACATCACAAGGAAGAGGTAATCTAGGTTGGTGACAAAAACGCCTAATTTCACTGAGGTCAGAAAGTCCACGCTCAACATGAGACCTCATTTCCCTAGCAAGGGACAAAAGGCATAGCAGGATAAGCAATGATTCTTGAACCACTGTCAATAAGGCTGGGGGTCCTTGGGAATAGTGAGGGTCAAGAACCCCAAGAAAAGACTGGACCTCCTGATAATTTGGCACATTGGGCTTATTGACATTGTCTCTTGTATCTTGTTTGGTGAGAGCTGATGACCATATTTCCTGGCCCTAAACTCCAAATGCCCTCCAAGTATGACCAAGGAAAAAGAGAAGGAAGTAATCAAAGCTATCACTAACACTTATTGTGGTACCACTCAGTGGTAATGACCCTACAGAGGAGCTGTAAGGTAACCTTGATTCTGCTCTGATTTATTCATTGATAAACTCTTCCCATACCTGAGTAGTTTACTTGTAATAATTTATGCACAACAAATCTCACAGCTGATCATGCCACCACAGTTAAGGACAATTGCAGAAGAGAATATTTACCATTTAGCATTGTCACCAAAATCAACCATCTTTTTTAGAAGAAAGGATAGCTACAGAATAGTACACAGTTGTATTAAGGGTACCAGTAAATAAATAAATACTAATGGATTTCTTGTCTCAATCACTAAAGGGTTGGCATATACCTGCATGCACCTGCAGTCTTCTTCCTACAGCACCAAGTGTTACAAGGAAACAGAAATAAGTCCTGATATTCAATGTATAACTTAATCTCTTTCAGAAACCAGGACACTGCTACATGGTACAACTAACAGATCAAATGACACTCATGGGCATCAATACATTCTCTCTATTAAAGAGCACCAAGAGAATGCGAACAAAACAGATGATAGTAAAGGAGTTGAGTGAGCAAATAAGATGTTCTTTTCATGAGAGTAGCTCTTTGCCCGTTCATCGAAGAAGATGATGAACCTGGTTTGGGGTGAAAAGAGTAGCTATAAGAACCCTTAGGAGAAGAGATTGACTCCATAAGAGATGCTCCAAGGCGAGAACACCTAGACAGAGAAAGCCATTCACAGTCCCCTCTTTCATCACAGTCACTTGCTGAGAATTGCAGGTTCATAAGATGTACTTCTCTCCAGGTGAGTGAGTTTTAGTTTATTCAAAACCTTATGATGCAATAACCAGGCCCTTAGTAGGAATAAAAACAGCATTTGCCTGCAATTCTTGTCTCACCAATGCACTCGTCACACTGTATAAAGAAATCCAAACCCCTATTTATCACTCCTTTCTGAACTCATCTATAATTCAATAGACGCTAAGAACCTTCACACAATGAAATGGCTCTCACTGAGGAATTACGCATATCACCTGGATGCAAAAGAGAGTACACTTTTCAAATCTATTTCATGGAACTCCAAGAGCTGTCTGAATTGTTTATGGGGAAAGAAAAATGAGGTTTATATGTTCTGCTAACCATGTGGAGAGTATGAAAGTCTACAGTGGAAAGAAAAGTGAAAGAAGTAAAATTGATATAACAGGAAGAAAGGAGGGGCAGAAAGCAATCTGGAAAAATGATCGAGTCTTAATTTCTGAAACCAGTAGTACTGTAAATATACTGTTTCAAATGTGAGTCTGAAAGACCCATTCGGGGAAAAAAAATCACCTTTTTACACCACATTCATACTCAGATTGGTTTTTATTTAATATGGGTGAGAAGGTAAGGGACGGAGTTATAATGAAAATGGAGTACAATACCAAAAGAAAATAAGAGACCTTGCGGGAAGATGCAAGGCTAAACGATGAACTAGAACAGAGTAAACAGCCACCTGGTAAACAACATGAGAAAATTCTCGCTTCATTTCCGTCAGCAGCAGCTCTTACATCTTTTACAACTGGAAACCTTCCCCCAGCAAGAGACTCTAAAGACACAGGACTGAATTAATTCCCAACACGTGCTTTTCTTCTACGCCCTTATCTGGATGCGTCATCCTCCTTTGAAGCAAAAGACTCATTAATCCAATTCAAATTGCCAACATCAGTAAATCCTTTGCCTCAGCATTTAAATGCCAATACCAATTAAATACCAACAGCAACTTAACTACTGATAAGATCTTCACTACATTCAGGAAATCCAGCCAGAAGTCCAGCTAGTATTGATTCCAACCTTCCTTCATCAATTCTAATTTACTCAGTGCAAAGAAATGAAGTAATTTGCTGTCCACACTGACTATGCATCTAACTGGATTGAAACAATTCCACAAGCAAATAAGAAGGAACACAGTGAGTTGCAATCCACCAAACCTGAAGGACGTCTTCACCAAGACTTCCGGGCTATCCAGCTGTGGCAATTCATCAGCTAGGATTTCTTCTGGGGGTCGAGGGTCATGGACAATTGTTGGCCGTGGCTTCTCCTTGACATTCCCTGTGAGCCCGTCGATGAGGGAGTTCCACAGACAATTCTGTGACTTAGACCCTGAGGCATAGGGAAAAGAGAGATGCAGGTGAATCATCCACCAGTTGACTCCACGTCCTGCCTTCCCCAACTCAGGATCTTCCAAAGCAGAGCAGGGAAATTTATATATTCCTCATCATCTCCACCAACGTTAGAGAGCTGTAACCAGGAATTTTTACATTTATATGTAGAAAATAGGCTACCACTCTGAGTATTTTGACTCAAAGCTAAGTTATTGGATATATCTTGTCTCATTGCAGTGGTGATCAGCCCTAACTCCTGACAGAGCCACAGGTATCTATTTAGATGTTTAGTCAGCAATTGGAAGTATATAAAGCACTACCATTTTAGGGAACCGTGAGGATGTTCAAACACAAGTCTCCCCTATAAACTCGGCTTGCCTGAAGCCCAAGACTCCATTCTATGGAGACACGCACCCCAAAGAGGGCACCACCTTTAAGAACTAGAACTCACGATCAACAGGTTGATTCTTCTACAATATCAAGACCCGGGAAAATTACATGTATGTTTATGCATGTAAAACTTCAAACATGTGAGATAAATGTTAAAGGTGGGCATCAAGTGAAAGCGGTGTCTACAAAAGGAGAGCCTGATCTGCCAGGTGATCAAGGTCAAACTCAGTGAGAAGTTGTGCTGATAGTGTGTGCCCTTGATATGATGTCATGAAAATGTCACTTTGCTCTGTGTAGTAGGCATGTTTCTAGCTTCCATAAACTTGATGCTGTAACATCTGCCCTACATGCATGTGCCCAACACAGCTAGTTCTGGACAACCAATAGTATGCCCGAGTCACCTGACCTTGGCCTCTTGCCTCCCTTGTTGCCCCACTCTCCCCGAACCCCCAACTCCTCAGGGGAAGTCCTCCTTCCAGGGGTGTGCTTTTAAAACACAAATCGGCCAATCCAGAGTCCACACCCCAACTACCTCCCTTGTAGGACTTTCACACCCCTGGCCACTCTCTACTGGGCCTAATCACCCCAGGGCCTGGTACCAGGCAACTAGGTATTAGGCAGCCCCTAGGCTCCAGCCCCCTGAAGTCATTCAAACCAGCCAGTCCCAACCCTGCTTACCCTGCCTTGCCTGTTCCTTCTTGCAGAAACCACCACAAAGGTTCCTGCCCACAATGTCCCACCCCCACCTCCTAATTGACACCAGTCCTTCCCCAGATGGCCCCATAACATGACATGGAAGCCCTCTGTTGGGAACTGTGGTAACAAATTCTCTTTACAATGGCATTTGTCTCCTTATCTGTTGACCTTACCATACCTAAACAGAAATAAAACTTATTAAACAATCAGTCTAAAACACCCAGTCTAGTCATGGAGAAAACATTAGATAAACCACTTGAAGAACTTGTGACAGAACACCTGACCAGCGCTCTTCAAAACAGCCAAAGGCACCAAATACTGTTGAGCCTCCATATCCATGGGTTCCATGGATTCAAACAACCAAAGAAGGAAAATATTCAGAAAAAAAAAATGCATCTGTAGAGAACATTCACAGACATTTTTGTCATTATTCCCGTAACAATACAATAACTACTTATTATTATACTTAATTATAATTATTATTATTAAAATTAAACTATTAAAATTATTTTAATAAAATTTTGTTGTTTTAATAAAATTAAATTATTAAAATTATTGCTATTGAAATTATTATTATTTACTTAATATTTTTATTATATTATTCCTTAAACAATACAATAACTAGTTAATATTTACATTGTATTAGGTATTACAAGTTATCTAGAAGTGATTTAAAGTATATGGGAGGATGTGCATCAATTATATGACAATACTACATCATTTTATATCAGGCACTTGAACCTCTGAGCATTTTGGTACCTGAGGGAACCAACCCCCTTGGAAACAGAGGGACTAGCATATAAGGAAAGTCTGAAAAACTATCACAGCCAAGAGGAGCCTAAAGACATGATGACTAAATGTAATGTGGCATTCTAGATGGGATCCTGGAACAGAAAAAGGACATTTAATTAAAAACTAAAGAAATCTGAATACCGTGTGGATGTTCGCTGCTCAGAATGTACAGATATTTGTTCATTAACTGTTATAAATGTACCAAGCTAATGTAAGAGGTTAATAATACAGGAAACCGGGTGTAGGCTGTATGAGATCTCTGTATTATCTTTGCAGTTTTTCTGTATATCTAAAACTGTTCTAAAATAAAAATTCATAAAAATAAAAGTAAATAAAAATCATAAATAAATCATAATTAATTAAATAACGATTATTTTAAAAGTCTATGAGCAAAAAAATTTTTAGGTAGAGCCTGAAGACATTACCATTACCATTAACCCATTGCCATTGGTTTGTGAAGAAAAAGTCTGTCTTTGCACAAAGACACTGTCAGGTTGAGTGAACAGGCCACCTATAGAATGGGAGAATATTTTTGCAATCTACTCATCTGACAAAGGTCTAATATCCAGAATTTACAAGGAACTTAAACAAATTTACAACAACAAAATAAAAACAACCCCATCAAAAAATGGCCAAAGGATATGAACAGACACTTCTCCAAAGAAGACATTTACATGGCCACCAAACATAAAAAAAGCTCTACACCACTGATCATTAGAGAAATGCAAATCAAAACCACAATGAGATACCATCTCATGCCAATCAGAACAGCAATTATTAAAAAGTCAAGAAGCAGCTGGGCACGGTGGCTCATGCCTGTAATCCCACCACCTTGGGAGGCCAAGGCAGGTGGATCACCTGAGGTCGGGAGTTCAAGACTAGCCTGACCAACATGGAGAAACCCCGTCCCTACTAAAAATAACAAAATTAGCCGGGCATGGTGGTGCATGTCTGTAATCCCAGCTACTTGGGAGGCTGAGGCAGGAGAATCACTTGAACCCGGGAGGCAGAGGTTGCAGTGAGCCGAGATCACGCCATTGCACTCCAGCCTGGGCAACAAGCGCAAAACTCCATCTTAAAAAATAAATAAATAAATAAAATAAAGTCAAGAAGAAATAGATTCTGGCGAGGCTGTGGAGAAATAGGAACACTTTTACACTGTTGGTTGGAGTGTAAATTAGTTCATCCATTGTGGAAGACAGTATGGCGATTCCTCAAGGATCTAGAACCAGAAATATACCATTTGACCCAGCAATCCCATTACTGGGTATACACCCAAAGGAACATAAATCATTCTACCATATAGACACATGTACACATATGTTTATTGCAGCACTATTTACAATAGCAAAGACATGGAGCCAACCCAAATGCCCATCAATGGTAGACTAGATAAAGAAAATGTAGCACATATACACCATGGAATACTATGCAGCCATAAAAATGAGAATGAGATCATGTCCTTTGCAGGGACATGGATGAAGCTGGAAGCCATCATCCTCAGCAAACTAACACAGGAACAGAAAACCAAACACCACATCTTCTCATTCATGAGTGGGAGTTGAACAATGAGAACACATGGACACAGGGAGGGGAACAACGCACACCAGAGCCTGTTGAGGGGTGTGGTTTAGGGGAGGGAACTTAGAGGACAGGTCAATAGGTGCAGCAAACCACCACAGCACACGTATACCTATGTAACAAACCTGCACATTCTGCACACGTATAGTGGAACTTAAAGTAAAATAAAAATAGAACAATATAAAATAACAATAAATAAAAATTAAAAAAAAAAAAAAACACTGTCAGATCACTAAGCCATGCACCATAGAGCTGTGTCTATGCAAGATACTGGATTTTTCTAATTCACACAAAGGCTCCATATGGGGCATGAGGGATGGGCATGAAGGAGTGAGAAGCAGTGCTAGCTAATACACACCATGCATGGGATAGGCAGATAGAGAATGGATTTGTGTGCACATGGGGATTCCTCCCTGAGACCTTGGCCAGCCACCTGCAGCCCACCACAGAAGAAATCACCCTGGCTTGTTGTGCCAAAAGGGCAGCTCTGCCAGAAAGATTGAAAGAACCTCACACACAACAGAGAGTGCCTCACATGGATCCCCGAGCCTACAAGCAAGGACATCCATGGGTCAGCAAACAGCTCTTTCAATGCCCATGCCATAACTGACCTCCCTTGGGGTGTCCATCCAAACTGCTTTTGTGTCTATCAAGAGAAAATTAAAGTGCATCAGTGGAAGGAAACAGATTCCTCAAACCCCTGAAAGACAAGACAGCTTTTTTTGTTTTTTAAAGGCCCTAAACATATATCTTAATAAGATCTGGTCCTATTAATGAAGTCTGGTTCTGTGTTAATGAAGATCAGTTCTATGTTAATGAAGGTCTGCTTCTGGGAGGAAGGACAAGAACAGCAGCCTGTTTTCTTAAACCTGATCTAAGTGAAGGCCTTACAATAAAGTTCCTGCACATCCCCCTTTATTCCTTCATTTTTTTCATTCAGTAAACACATATTGAATTCCCTCAGTGTGCCAGGTTTCATTCTTGGCCCTAGAAATGGAAAGATGAATGAGACTGGTTCCCAAGGGAACCCACAAGCAATCACAATAAACTGGCAATGCACCATAACTGAGGGGCAAACAGAGGGCTATGGGACCCAGAGGACAGCTCACTCACTCTGCCTCGGGGCCCTGGGGAAAACCACATGGAGAACATGACATCGGATATGGTCTACAGCATGAGACACTCTTCAGCAGGTAGAAAAGAGGGGAAAACAATCAGTGCAGACAGCATATGCAAGGCTTAGAGACATAACAAAGCAGCTCCTGAGGCTGGCACGAAGCCACAGGGGCAGTGTCCAGAGATCGGGTCAGAGGCCTGTTGGGCCATTTGCAAAGTGCCTTGAATAAAATGCTACTCATTTAAGAATTTATCCTCCAAGCAATAAAAAGAAAGAAAAGACAGATTTTTGAGCAAGGTTGTGGTGACACAGCCATATCTGTGTTTCAGAGAGGAGACTACTGTGCTGTGGAGTAGTGACTTATGAGGAATGGCAGGCTTATAGGAAGAGCTTATGAATCCATAGGGTGCCATGCATTTAACTGTGGGTGAAATTACATCTTACCCATAAATATGTAACTAATTTTTAAATATACATATACGTGATTAATAAAACTACAAATTCATCTAAAACTATTAATGAATTCATAAGAGCTTTTTCACCATTTTCTCAGTCAATGAATCAGAAGGATCATAAGACCCAAGCCACCTCTACATTAAGGGCTCCCAAACAAAATTGTGATGATACCTCCAAAGTACCAGCCCCCACAAAGACACACACTGATGAGTTTAAAAGAAGACTGTGGTTGAAGAGATGACTAGGATTCACTCAACACTCACTCTCAACTCCCCTCTCGCTTGCCTTCATCTCTAAAAAGGTTAGAAAACAATATACGGACATACATAGGAGATATCATAGGTTCACAGTTCCAAACCACTGCAAATATCACAATATAATGAGTCACACAAATTTTTTTGGTTTCCCAATGCATATAAAAGTTATGTTTATACTGTAGTCTATTAAGCGTGCAATAGCATTTTGTCTAAAAACAATATACATATCTTAATTCTAAAATGCTTTATTGCTGAAATTTAAAAAAAAAGTGCTAACAATCATCTGAGCCTTCAAGGAGATGTAATGTTTTTGCTAGTGGAGAATCATGCCTCAGCGTTAATGGCTGCTGACTGATCAGGGTGGTGCTGCTAAAGGTTGGGGTGGCTGTAACAGTTTCTTAAAATAAAACTCTACCATCCCTGCACTCAAGAAGGTTTGAAGAGGCAGAAAAACACAAGGCAGCTGCTAATTGATTTAGACTAGAGCCAGACTTTAGAAAACTAAATTTGTTTTCCTTAGCCCTCTCCTTAATCCCCTCCATAAACAATTTTCCAATCCATCAGACTGTTTGAAATTGACCAAAAACTTTCATGACTGTCCTATCTATCTCACCCAACTGAATTGTCTTCACTTTTCACTATCTTGGAACTACTTTACAGTACTGTAAACTGGAGAGAACTGATAGCAACACAAATGAATCTTGTCCGTAGAAATGTAAAATGTGTCACATGGAATGCAATTAATTATGGCCGTGTAGATATTGATGAGTCTTGCCAGTTTCACATCCATAAGTAAATTCATTTCAGCATACCTGATGGATTTACATATTTGTCTGCTCCTTGGATTTTCTTCCAAACTAGTTATAACATCTTACTAGTTTCTTCATCAATGTGTTGAATAAGATCTTTGACACGTGTTCACTTTGTACTTGTATGAATTTTCAAAAAATTATCCTTTAACAGTACCAAAGTCCTCATGCTGCTTCCCTTTAAGAAATCTCTTGTAGTTAGCCTAACTATATCTGAATTAACTATAGTACATTTATATAATGGATTGTTATGCCACTGACTAATATTCCAAAATGAAAGATCTCTATAAGCTGATAAGGAGTGATTTCCAAGATCTATTATAAGTGAAAAAGAAACATGCATGAGTCTGTTTATATTATGCTCCCTCTCGAATAAGAAACAAGGGGAAATATATTTGTTTATTTTTGCAAAAGACAAAGAAGACAGGACCAGAAACAATGAAAATTACCCACAAGGGATGAGTTCGGAATAAGTAAGACAGGTTAGAGATGAAAGACTTCATATTTCTATACAGTTTTTACTTTTGAATAATGTAAATGTTTTAATATTCAAATATATAGTTAACAAAAAATTTTAAAAATCCTAAAATTGAATAGAAACAGAAACAAACCTAACTGTATGTGATATTAGTAACATAATTATAATGGAAAATAATTAATTTAAATATCTTATGAATACAGTACCCCTACTATATGTCATTAGAGAGATCAGTTCTAAATATGCACACACACATACTCACACACACACAGCAGAGAAATCTTGAACCTCCCTGGGTAGGTTTGTTGTTGTTAGTAATCATAAAGAAGCAGTTCTAAACTATATCATATATACTGTAGGACAGAGCAAATGAGCAGCCATAATGAGGGTGCTGAGAACCACAGCTCTTATTCCAGGAGACAGAAAATACAAACAGACAATAGGAGAAGGTAAAGACGCCTGTTGTGTTAGATTTGAACTAGAACTATCAGTGTGAACTCATGATTATATATTCAGCAGGCTCTGAAGAGATGTTTGCTGAATGAAATCATAAATGATAGACTATTTTTCAAAAAGTAAAAATAAAACTTTAAGGCAAAAGGTGAGTAATAATAATATTAACAATTTTAAGTAAAAAAAAAAATCACAGGAAACACTCTAAGAAAGACGAACAAAGAACACTGCCGTGTGCAGAAAAAAAGGGCCTTGCTCAGCCCATTCTGAACTGCATCCAACATAAGGTCTTGACCATTCTTTCTGAAAAGTAGATTCTGAGACAAGGGCTTGTGGCAAGCTTTTTATTTTGGAAGTGATTCCGGGAGGCAGGAGAGGAGAACAGGGAGAGTAAATCAGGGAGTAACAAGGGAAAACCAAGACACAGGTGCAATGTCAAGTCGTCATCCTGTCAAGTCGTCATCCCCGTGGGTGTATTCACCATGTTTCTAGCATCTGTAAACTTTACGCTGTAACATCTGCCCTATGTGCATATGCCAGACATGTCTGGTTCCAGACAACCCAATAATAATATATCTGAGTCACCTTGCCCCTGCACCTCCTCAGGCAGTAGTCCTCCTCCCAGGGGTGTGCCTTTCAAATACAAACCAACAGACCCAGAGTCCGCACCCCCAACCACTGCCCTTATAGAGCTTTTGTGTTCCTGGCCACTATCCATCTGCCTTAATTACCCCAAGACCACTGAAATTATCCAGCTAGCCAATCCTAAACCTGCTTACCCTGCCTCACTCACTGCTTCCTGAACCACATTGAGGTTCTTGCCCACAGCAGCCTGATCCCCCTCTACCCGGTGACCAGCCCCAGTGCTTCCCTGTATGGCCCCCACGGTATGATGTGCAACTTCTCTTGGAATCTGTGAGTGTAACACACTATCTTTTCAATGTCAGTCACCTCCTGATCTGTTGGCCTTACTGTACTTAATAATAAACCCTATCAAGACAGGGTACCT
Source organism: Mandrillus leucophaeus (assembly GCF_000951045.1). Classification (NCBI taxonomy): domain Eukaryota; kingdom Metazoa; phylum Chordata; class Mammalia; order Primates; family Cercopithecidae; genus Mandrillus; species Mandrillus leucophaeus. Next base: position 512,411 of record NW_012101209.1, on the reverse strand, counting down.
GGGGCTGGGTTCTACGGGGATTACAGAGAAGGTGGGGAGCATGCTCAGAATTATCCCCCTGAGGAATGGAAGAGGGAACATTTGTCTGCAGGCTCTCATCCCCCATGGTCAAAGGTAACTCTACAGGGAATTAATTCTCTAGCCCTTTGGGGTCTACCCACACATGAGTATGGGGCAATTCCCACATAAACTGGGTGGAAATTGAGAAATTAAGCTGGAGCTTAAAAATAGGACCAAGAGGATGTGAAGCCAGGCCAAAGAGGCGCCCAGGATACAGGGTATCCACACAACTTTTATGTGCTAGAAAATACAGCCAGAATCTAATCTGCTACTCGTTCCTGCCTTAGAAGGATCACCATGGGCCTCTCCCATGGCTCATCTCAACTCAATCGGGTGTCTTTTGGAGTAAGTACTCTCCTCTGTGAACTCTGAGAGAGTGGAAAAGAACCCTTCCTCTGACTCTCCACAAACGTGGGCAGAAGACTCTCCAGGGGCACTGGAAAGGTCTGCTCTGACAAAATGAAAAATAAAAATTTCCCTGCTCTGATTTATTTTAAGCTGATGTTGAAAGCATGAAATGTTTCTGACTAAATAGAGCCAAAAATACACAAACAGATAGAGTCACACAGGTCTTTCTCAATAATATCAAAAACCCCATGAGGGAACTCTTAGGTGAAATAAGCCTTCAGGACACCAAAAATAATGCGGCTCAGGTGCAGGAGGTGAGCATCTCCCTTCAACCCACTCCACCTCATCAGCTTCTCCTCACTCCCCTCCTCACCTCCTCTTGCCTCTCTCCTTTGACTCGTTCCTGACTCTCATTCAATACCTACTATATTCTCCTTTCTTCTTATCTCCCCTCTGTCCCTGCCATAAATCATCTCCCTTCTTTTCACAAAGACAACTTTTCATGGACCCATAAACCCTCCAGACTGGTTATAAATCCTCCAGACTGGCAGCATCTGTACCACTGAGCTCATCAAGAGAGCAGGGTCTCTGATTCAGATGCAGCAAACATTTGTTCAGTACTTGCTATGTGCTGGACTTCACCTGTGTTAGCCTACTGAATCATTAGCCCTTCAAAGTAAGTATTATGGAAACTATTGAACACTGGGACACTAAGTCTCCAAGAAATCAAATAACCCAGATTACAGGGTTAGAAAACAGATTACTTTGACCCAAAATTCTCATTCTCCTAATCCAAGGCTCTATGTGATACATCACCCTGTGTTTATTACTTTATTACAGAGCAAATAAACAGACACATAGTGTAGATCATGCAGAACATCCTGCATTTCTGAATAGGAAACAGACAATTTTTTACATAGGAAATAGGATTTGCCTTATCGCAACTAGGAAGAGTCCTGACTTAGTCTCCATTTTTTTTGTTTGTTTGTTTTTTTGGAGTCTCACTTTGTCACCTGGACTGGAGCACAGTGGCGTGATCTCAGCTCACTGCAACCTCTGCCTCCCAGGTTCAAGCAATTCTCCTGCCTCAGCCTCCTGAGCAGCTGAGACTATAGGCGCCCGCCACCATGCCCAGCTAATTTTTGTATTTTTAGTAGACACGGCGTTTCACCATGTTGGCCAGGCTGGTCTCAAACTCCTGACCTCGTGATCCGCCTGCCTTGGCCTCCCAAAGTGCTGGGATTACAGGCCTGACTTACTGTCTTGCATGCAGCAGTTTGCAGCTTCCTTTAACAAAAGAAGTTCGGGCTGCAGGGGAGGATAAATAATGCAAGGTGAATTTAATGGGCTGAGAAAAGACAAGAAAGCAAGAAAATGAGATAAGAAGAATCTAAATCAGAAAAAACTACAGATTCATTTTGTGGTGTGGCTAAGAGTGGCAGCTTGATAAACTGCTGCTAAGAGGAGCCCAAGGTGATGTGGTAATCCCATTTAAATCTGACAAGTGACTTATCAACTCAATTCTGTATAAGAATACTCAAAGATTATGCTGGCAGAAAGCTGAGTCCTGAGAAGCACAGGGAAGGAAAGAGACTTAATTCTCTGCAAAGGGAAGGAAAAAACACTACTGAAAACCTTCGGTGGTTCTCAAAACATCTGTGACATGGGTTTGTAGCCTTCCTCTCCTTTTGATGAATAAAACCCCTAAAATTCTCAGTGGGTAGGAAGTTTGGGGCTGGGATACGTAGGAATCAGGAATGAATGGAATAAAGCCCAGATGAAGAACTTTATGCTCACTAAAACAAAAAAATAATGATGGTACAAAAAATAAAGTACCAATAATGTTTTGAATATCTTAAATCAGTCACCTAGATACTGTTTTGTTATTTTCAATACAGTAATTATTGGTTTTAGGAACTTTTCAGGAATTCTGTCTCCTGCAATTGCAAAAAGATTTGAAAACTCAACTCCTTATCAATACATCAGAGGTGGGGAAAAGGACTCCCCCATCAAAATATAAGAATCAAATTTGATCCGTGATGATACATTCTAAATTCCCAAAGACATTAGAGTTTATTTCTGAGTTATCTTATTAGATTAATCTGTTTTACCAAATCCCCAGTATAACATATTAAGAGGTGTGGCCTCTGGGAGGTCATTGGGTCATGAGGGATTCATGGAAGGAGTCTGGTTCCCTTTTGTCCCTTCCATCATGTGAGGACGCAGCGCTCCTCCCCTCAGAGGACACAGCAACAAGACACCATCTTAGAAGCAGAAATCAGGCCCTCACCAGATGCTGAATCTGCCAGCACCTTGATCTTAGATATTCATCCTCCAGAACTGTGAGAAATAAATTTCTGTTTTTTATAAATTACCCAGTCTCAGGTATTTTATTATAGCAACACAAATGGCGTAAGACACTTGGCAGATATAAGTGCAGAATTTTCCAAAAACATATACCTCTGGCATTTGTGTTTAAGTTAAATGCTATGTGGAATTGTAATATAACTGGCTCTCTGGAATCATAAAAGTCTCATACACTTGCTGCTCTCTGAAAGTTACAATGCAGAGAGGATTTAGAAATTATGAAGAATGGACTGTGTCCCATCCTTTGTTATCTGCAAGACACAAAGTATAGGAAAAAATTCAACAGACTCAGAAAACAATAGCCAGAAGTAATGAGGGGAAACCCCTAAAATTTTCACAGAAACTTTAAGGATTGAAACTGTATGTAAAATGAAGGTTTGAAACAATCTTATATAGGTCTTAAAGGGAAAGTCTAAATGACATCTGGATCATGTATTAAAAACTTCTTGACCAGGTGCAGTGGCTCACGTCTGTAATCCCAGCACTTTGGGAGGCCGAGGCGGGCAGATCACCTGAGGTCGGGAGTTTGAGACCAGTCTGACCAACATGGAGAAACCCTGTCTCTACTAAAAATACAAAATTAGCTGGGCATACTGGAGCATGCCTGTAATCCCAGCTACTCAGGAGGCTGAGACGGATAATCGCTTGAACCTGGGAGGCGGAGGTTGTGGTGAGTCAAGATCGCGCCATTGCACTCCAGCCTGGGCAACAGGAGCAAAACTCCATCTCAAAAAAAAAAAAAAAAAAAAATTCTTAATGCAGGAGAATTGCTTGAACCTAGGAGGCAGAAGGTTGCTGTGAGCCAAGATAGTGCCATTGCACTCCAGCCTGGCCAAGAAGAGTGAAACTCTGTCTCAAAAAAAAAAAAAGAAAAAGAAAATTCTTAACAGTAAAGCCAACTTGCATTACTCAGATAAGTTCTATTTGGTCATTTTATATTGTTACTAGAACATACTTACAGATTTGCACTGCCAATAATTCTATTCCTCGCCTTTGGTTTCCATTCTAGCCTTTAGTTTCTTCTTTTACATTGTTTTTATCCTGGGAATAGTCTATTCCCCAATATTTGAATAAAATTGCCTATAAAATTCTTGGAATCCAAAATAATTTTAGCAAAGTAATTATTTCACAAACTTTTAAGAGTTTTTGTTATTGCTGCATTCATCTTATCTATTTTTTTGGAATATTTTCCTTTAAAATTGCCATTTTGTAGAGATATTCAAATTTGTTTGCATAAATTTATTTGCATCTTCTATTTTAATCCACATCTATATATAATATTTTTGAGTATTTATTTGCTTATTTTCTTCTCTGTCTACTTTCTAGAGCTCTTCTGCCCAATGTGATATCCATTAGTCACATGTGGCAATTTAAATTTGGAATAACAAAAATTGAATAAAATTTAAAATCCACTTCTTTTGTCTCACTAGCACATTTCAATGTTCAATAGACACATGACTAGTAATTGCTATATTGCACAGCACCAACATAGAATTTTCCAACATTACAGCAAGTTTCACTGGACAGTGCTATTCTAGAGATTTGTTAATTTCATTGCCTTTTTAAAGACGTAGTTCTTGAATTTAGAAACTCTGCTGCTTTCTCATTTCTAATTCATTTGTCATTGCTTTTAGATTTGATATTTTCATTCCCCTACTTTCAATAGATTAGTCTTCCACTTTTTTCCCTAATTTGTTTTGTAAATCAGAGAATTTCTATCTATGGTTTTGGCTACAGGTCACCTGTTTGACATGTCAACTTCTAAGAAGACCGCAATGGCAATTTTTATTTCCCAGAAGTTGTCTATTTTTGAAAAAATATTTCCAATAGTTGTTTTTAGTGGTGGTGCCACTTAAACTTGTCTTCTTCCTTTCTTTACCTTTTTTATTTTCTAGATAACAATATGGTCATTATATGGATAGTTACATAATATGTAATTATTAACTTAATAATATTACATATTATATGACTATAATATGGTAACATTGTAACAGTAGAGTCAGAGAGTATGTCCTACATAATCTAATCTTGATTTAATCTAACCTGATTTTTTGTCATCTAACTTATGGGAATTTTTGTAACTATTTCATGGGCACTAATTTAAAGAAAAGGACCATACCTAGTGTAGCATGCAAGATCTGTCCTATGGCTGGAATAAGGTGTAGCGTTTTCACATCTTCATTGTGGACTACATCCCTCCCTTATCAATAGAAAATTACTCATTTTGCTCTTTGTTCCTTGATTCTGCTTTTTAGAAAGTTGATCCTACTAGAGCTAGCTCCTTTTTATTTGTAATTACCTTAAACATTCTTGCCTATCATTTTTGGTTTTAGTTTTTCCTCTTGAAACAATATATAGCTGTAATGTGTTTTAATCCAGATTGGGAAACTATTATAATTTTCTTTTTTTCTTTATTTCCTTCCCTCTCTTTCTCTTTCTCTCTCTCTTTCTTTTATTTTTCGAGACAAGGTCTCACTATGTCACCCAGGCTGGCCTCCAACTCCTGGGCTCAAGCAATACTCCTGCCTCAGTCTCCCAAGTAGATGGGATTATAGGTGTATGCAGCCATGCCTGGCTGATAGTTATCTTTAAATTTAAAATTATATATTCTTATATTCTGTTTCTCTTATATTTTTATCAACATCAATAACTTAATAGTGTCAACTGACTCCTATCTGTCTGAGGTGATGAGATTACCTTTCCCATCTCTTTCCTTCCCTCTATTCACTTTTACTGCTAATGTGAATTTTTAGATATTTTGCTAAATTGTTATTTTAATATTATGATGCTTCACTGTTAAGAATTATGATGGTATTTCACATTACATTCTGTTTTCTAATTTTATGTCCAATAAATATTTGGACTTAAAGATACATTTACCTGGTTTTGGTGCCAAATACTTCTTTAACGTAACAATTTATAATCTAGAGCCACACTGTTCAATGGAACAGATGCAAGCTACATATGTAATTTTAAATTGTCTAGTAGCTACATTCACTGAAGTGAAGACAAACAAAAATAATTTTATCAATTTTAAGCCAATAAATCAAAAATCTGGTCATTTTAATATATAATCAATACAAAAAATATTAATGGAATTTTTATATTCTTTTGCTTTTTCTCAAAATCCATTGTGTATTTTACACTTACAGCACGTCTCAATTAGGACTAGCCACATTTCAAGTGCTTAATAGCCACATTATACAGGACAGCACAGTTCTACAGAATTTATTTTGATTCATGTTTCAATTGGCTGAAGTATATCTTTGAAGAATTCTTTCCAAGAATGGCATGGTGGCTAATGAGATACACAAGAACAACAAGTTAGGTATTGATTTATTGAATTTTCATTAAATTCAACATATTTCTCAGTTGTCTTATGCTATTTGTATGCTGTAGAAGAGAATTAGGAATAAAGTCTGATGGGTTTTTTTTTTCTTTGCAGGCAAACATTTTTCTTTATGTCTTGTAATTCAAAAACTTTGCTAGTATATATGAAATTGCGGGGGAGGGGAGATTTTTACTAAAAAAAAAATTATTTCTCTTGAACACAGGGAGCCCTTTTAATCTGCAAACCCAGGTCTTTACTTTCTTCTGTTCAAGCAAGCTGCCTTCAATTTTTTCTTCACTGCTTCTTTTCCAACTTTTGTCTCAGCATACCTCTGATTCATTTATTTATGTTAGTTCTTTCTTTTCTGACCTCCTACTATCTTTTCCCATCATTTTTAATTTTCATCTATTTTCCAAGACAATGTTTTCAAATTTATCTTCTAATCATTGATTAAAATTTTGTGACTGTAATTTTTATATTTCAGTGAGGATTTTAATTCCTATGTCACATATTTGTATTTATCTCTAACTCTAAAAACACCTGTTTCTCTTCTTAAGTCTTTCTGCTGCTATCTCACCAGGCTACATCTTCTCATTTCTTTGGGAGAAGGCAAAGTAAGATTTGCATTTTTCTTTGTGCTTCTATATTCAGAAGTCTACCTTTCTCCTAAGTCTTTAGGATGGTATTTTCTTTCCCTAGTTCTTCAGACTTTATTTGAAGTTTCAATTTAGATTTATTCCTAGTTTAATCATTCTGGAGTTCAAAAAAACTCATAAAGCACTTGTTAATTTTCACAAGGCAAGGTATGTGTGTTACTCTAGATTTATTCATCGTCTATTTGGGCACCATTTACTTGAGCTGTCAGCAGAAAGAATCAAGAATAAGATTAACATTTGTATTCAAACAGCTAGTTATCACAATAAGCAATGCATAACCTAAGCCTAAAGAGTTAGAAGCAAGAATGGGACTCAACCTGCTCCAAAGCAAAGCATTACATCTGTCCTCATCCAACTGACGTGCACAGCCCCGAGATAATTTTCAAAGTCTGTTTAGAAATTCATCGGGTGCAGTGGATCACTATATAGTGAGACCATCAATTCCAAGAGGAAAGGTCTCCGTTACTCTTTGTCATACATAAAAAGAATGAATCTGTTCAGCAGAGTAATGATGTACAAAAGATTAAAGGGAGACTGTTTTGAAGAACTTCAACAGCATTCATTTAGTAGACTAATTAGAACAAAAGCTTATCTGTTAGCAGTGACATACACTTGACAAACATTTTGTTCATGGTTAGTGTAAGTTGGATACTTGAGAGTTACAAGACAGCATTTTTTAAATTTTCTATAATTTATACTTTCACTAATTCAGACACTGCCTCCCCCAAAATTAAGTGAAAATTTTTTAATGCGTAATTACCTTGAAGTATGCTAATGTCTGCAAAGCAAGCAAAAATCCAAGTCTTACCATCTGCTGGATGATTCACTTTGTAAATCTGCCTAGTATTCCTTTGGAAGTTCCAGGGCTGATTTTTAACCTCATTATAAAAATTTGGTGGGAATGAATTCAGGGATATAGTACATATGAAGTGCTCTGAGCACTTGGAAGAGTTTGCCACGTTAATCTGAGATGTGTTTAAATGGGATGTGCACTGCGATCAAAAATAAAAGTGTTTCAAAGTAATTGAAGATTTATGGTTTTTATCAAGAGTTCCAGAAAAAATAGAGGCTCTAGGGTAATATGTAGATCATAAAAAGTAATTTTTTCTACTTTTTGCCCAAACTAGCCTTTGCTGATAATGAAGACACTAAACTCCTATGGGAAAGAACTGTGACTTACTCATTTCTATACTCCTGCACCCAGAATGTCCTTTCAAGGTTAACTTTTGTATCTACTTCTAAAATGTCTTCTTCTGAGGTTATAGAAACCACATTAAAAACTTGGCTGAACATCTCATTAGCCTTGTCTGTCTTCCACCTGCTTCAGTTATATCATTCATGGGCTTTCTTTGGTTTCTGACCCAACTGGCTTCACATCTTCACCTCCTTTCTTACTAGATTGCTCTATTGGATTAGGGAACCTAGCTTCATAAAATGTACTGACCTGGAAATCAGGCAATTATTTCATGGGTTTCAAGAATTGCAGCTGCAAATGTAAGAATTTCAATAGGGCCTCCAAAACTACACAGTTGAAGAGGGAGTTGTTCATAGCTTAGTCTATAGGATGATGTTCCCTGGACTTGCACATTTCACAGCCTATAAAACTGTATGTGTTCACCCTGGGCTTCAGTCCACGGCTTAGCCATGGCCTAAAGCACACCGTGGCAGGAACTGTAGCACCACCTTGGTCTACCTGCCTGTCCAGGGGAGGTGTGCTAGACATAGTGCTTAGCACACTATTGAGTTGGTGCTCCATAAGTATTCATTGAAAAGGAGGCATCACAGGAACTTATGACTGATAAATCACGTAAATTAATAATGCATCTGAATTCTGTCTAGTAGAGTAACTGAGTATGAATCTCTAAGAACTTCCAGGGAATGAGTGGATTTTCCCTCCTGGTTTGGAGGTGGCACAGATCCAGAATCTTTTCATTCACTCTGCTTTCAGCCCAGTTAAACAAACATTTATTGAACACCTACTATACACTGACTGGTGGGGCAGTTTCTGCTTTCAAGGAACTCCAAATCTAATGGGGAGACAGCCATTAAAGACATACTTAGGATACAGTGTGATGCAAGCAATACTATAACCATGTAGAAATATATAGGTGTCAAATAAAGGAGAAAGTGACTAATTTTACTCTGGGGAGTCAGGCCAGGCTTTGTAGAAGTGGTGGTCTATGATCAAAGTTTTGAGAAGTGAGTGGGTTTGTTTGGTGATCAGCAGAGGGACAGGATTTTCCATGCAGAATGGACAGCATATGCAAAGGCATGGAGAAGTGAAATACCCTGGGAGAGCAACTAGTTAAATTTTTCTGGGGCTTAAATGGTGAATTACTGCATGACAGAAGTCAGCTTGAAGGAGCTTATGTGGTATTCCAAGGGCTTTGACTTTATTCTGTAGGCCATGAGAAGTCAGTGAAGATGTTTTTAAATTAAATTCTTTTAATCACTCCCTCCTTTTGAGAGCATTGTAAATTCACATGCAGTTGTAAGAAATAATATGGAGATTCCATGTACTGTTTACGGAGTTTCCACCAATGGTGACATTTTGTAACACCACAGTACAAGATCGCAACCAGAACGTTGACACTGATGCAGTCAATTTACAAACATTTCCATAACCACAAAGATCCCTCATGTTGTCCTGTTATAGCCTTACTCATTTTCCTTCCACTCTACCCCCTCTTTTAACGCTCGACAGCCACTAGTCTGTTCTCTATCTTTATAGTTGTGTCATTTCGAGAATGTTATACAAATAGACTCACAAAATATGTAACTTTATGGGATTGGTTTTTTCACTCACTGTAATTCGCTGAAGAGTCATCCAGGTTGTTGCACGGATCAGTAGCTCATTCCCCTTTCTTGCTGAGTAATAGTCCAGCACAGTTTGTTTAACCATTCATCTGTTAGAATACATCTGGGTTGCTTCCAAGTTTTGGCTACTATGAAATAAGCTGCTATAAGCATTCATGTAGGTTTTTCTGTTAATATAAGTCTTCATTTTTCTGGGATAAATGCCCAAGAGTGCAATTGCTGGTCGTATGGTAGTTGTATGTTTAGCTTTTTAAGATACTACCAAGTTACTTTTCAGAATGGCTGTATCACCAACCATGTATGAGTAATTCAGATTCTCTGCTTCAGCCTCAGCATCTGGAGTGATGACCATTTTTATTTCAGCTATTCGGGTAGGTGTGTAGTGGTATCTCATTGTGGTTTTAATCTGCATTTCCTTCTTCATGAGCTTAATTTGCATTTTCCCTTTTCATATCTTTTCATGTGTCTATTTGCCATCTGTATATTTTCTCTGGTGAAATGTCTATTCATGTTCTTTGACCATACTCAAAATGCATTGTTTGCTTTTTACTGTTGAGTTTTGAGAATTCTTTATGTATTCTAGATACCAGTCCTTTGTTGTGTGTGTGGTTTGCAAATATTTTCTCCCACCTTGTAGAATGCCTTTTTATCCTAACAAAATCTTTCACAGAACATCAATTTTTAATGTTGATGAAGCCCAATTTATCAATTTTTACTTTTATAGATCATAATTTTTGTGTCAAGTCCATTTTTCCTAGTCCTAAGTCCCAAAGATTTTCTGTTTTTGGTATAAAATTTACAGTTTTATATTTAGGCGCATGATATATTTTGAATTACTTTTTGTTTAATGTGTAAGACAGGTCAAGGTTCACATTTTTGTTTATAGATGTCCAATACTGAAGCACAATTTGTTGAAAAGGTCATATTTCCTCCATTGAATTGTTTCTTCATCTCTGTCAAAAATCAGTTCAGCATATTTTTGTGGATTCATTTCTGGGTTTTCTATTCTATTCCATTAATTTGTGAGTCTGTGCTTTCACTAATACCACTCATCTTGATCACTGTAGTTACATATTAGGCCTTGAAATCAAGTAGATAGACTCCTCACACTTTTTTTTTTCTTTTTAAAAATGGTTTAACTGTTCTACTTCCTATGATTTTCTGTATAAATTTTAGAATACTCTTATCTATGTCTATAAAAAATCTTGCTGGGATCTTGATAGAAATTGTGTTAAATCTGCATATAATTATAGGGAGAATTGACATATTTGCTACATTTCATCTTCTTCCAGTCCATGAACACAGTATGCATCTCCACTTATTTAGATGTTATTTGATTTCTTTCATGGGTACTGCATAGTTTTTAGCATACAAGTCTTGTACATGTTTTGTTAGATTTACATCTACATATTTCACCTTGTTATATGATTCACCTTGTTATATGTTGTAAATATGATTTTATTTTTATACAAGAATAAAATTGATTTTGTATGTTTATCTTAGATACTGTGACCTTGCTAGAACTCATTTATTAGCTCTAGAAATTTTGTTAATTAGCTTCCTTGGGATTCTCTATGTAGATAACCATGTCATCTGCAAAAGGGACAATTTTACTTCTGTCTTTCTTATCTGTATGTTTTTAAATTTTTCCTTTCATCCCTTATTACGCTGGCTAGAGCTTTCAACACTATGTTGAATAGGAGTGGTATAACTGAATATTCTTGCTGTGTTCTCATTTTTAAGGAAAAGCATACATTTTTTTGCCCTTAAATACAATGTTAGTTGAAGGTTTTTGTAGATGTTCCTTATCAAGTTGAAGAAATTCCCCTACATTATTATTTTTCTGAGAGTTTTTGTCATGAAGGAATGTCGAATGCTGTCAAATATTTTTGTGTATCAATTGATATGATCATGTAATTTTTCTTCTTTAGCCTATTAACATGGTGGATTATACTGATTGATTTTAGAATAGTGAATGATACTTGCATCCATAGAGTTAACCCCACTTGGTTGGGTGGTGTAGACTTTGTCTTATATATTATTAAATTCTATTTGTGAAAATTTTGTTAAAGATTTTTGCATCTATATTCATGATATATTGGTCTGTAATTGTTCTCTTTTTGTACTGCCTTTCTCAGTTTTGGCATCAAGACAATGCTAGCTTCATACATGAATTGAGAAATATTCCCTTCTCTTCTATTTTCTGGAAGAGACTATGTAGAATTGATGTTAATTTTTCTTTAGAAATTTGATAGAATATTCAAGTCACACCATGTGGACCTAGAGCTTGTGGCGGGGAGGGGGGGCAGTTTTTTATTACATACTAAACTTTCTTACCTACTTCACATTGGATGAGTTTTGGTAGTTTATGTGTTTTGTTGTTGTTGTTGTTGTTGTTGTTTTGAGACGGAGTCTCGTTCTGTTGCCCAGGCTGGAGTGCAGTGGCACAATCTCAGCTCACTGCAAGCCCCACTTCCTGGGTTCATGCCATTCTCCTGCCTCAGCCTCCCGAGTAGCTGGGACTACAGGCGCCTGCCACCATGCCCAGCTAATTTTTTTGTATTTTTAGTAGAGACAGGGTTTCACCATGTTCGTGAGGATGGTCTGGATCTCCTGACCTCATGATCTGCCCGTTTTGGCCTCCCAAAGTGCTGGGATTACAGGCGTGAGCCACTGCACCTGGCTGGTAGTTTGTTTTTTAAGAAATGGCCCATTTCATCTAAGTCATCAAATGTATCTGTGTAGCACTGTTCACAGTATTCCCTTATTATCCTTTTGATATCTGCATGGTCTGTGGTGATATCCCCTGTTTTATTCCTGATATTCATAGTTTGTGTCTTGTGTTCAATCTATTGTTGAGAAAGACGTGTTGAAGTCTCCAATCATAATTGTAGATTTTTTTATTTCTCATTTTAGGTCTAACAGATCCTACTTTATATATTTTGCAACTGTATTGTTTCGTGCATAAATATATAGGATTGTTATGTCTTCCTTGTAGCCTGACCCTTTTATTATTATATAATGTCTCTCTCTGCCTCTACATTTTCTTCATTCTGAAGTCTACATTATCTGATGTTAATATAGCCAAGGTTTCCTTCAATTAATATTTGCATGAGCTGTCAACCTGTCTATATAGTCAGTCATATTTGAAGTGAGTTTTTAATAGCACATAGTTGGGTCATGTTTTTTAACCCACTCTGCCAATCTCTGTCTTTTAATTACTATATTTAGACCATTTACATTTAATGTAATTATTGATATGTCAGGGCTTACATCTGCTATTTTATTTTTTGTTTCCTGTTTGCCCTCTTTGTTTTTCATTTATCTAGTTTATTTTTCCTGCCTTCCTGTGGCTTACTTGAACCTTTTCTAGAATTCCACTTTATCTATTGTGTATCTCTTTGCATCATTTTCTAAATAGTTGTACTAGATATTACACTATATATACATAAATAACTTACCAAAGTCTTCTGATGTTATCATTTTGGAAGAGTAAGTAAAATGTGGAAACCTTACCTCCCTTTACGTCCCTTTACTTTCTACTCTTTGATATAATTGTACTAAATATTTCCTATACATACATTTAGAACATTATCAAATAGTGCTAACATTTTTGCTTCAACAATCAAACATAACTTAGAAAACTCAAGAGGAGAAGGAAACATTATTGGATTTAGCCACATTGTTGCTTACTGAGTTCTCTCTTCCTTTCTGATATCCCAAGGTTCCTTCTCTTATTGTTTATTTTTGTTTAGAGAACTTTCTTTAGATATTCTTTTAGAGTAGTCCTGCTGGCAACAAATTCTGTTAGTTTTCCTTCATTTTATAATGTCTTTATTTCCCCTCCATTTCTGAGGAATATTTTTGCTGATTAGAGGGGATTCTAGGTTGACAGTTCTACCATTTTAGCACTTGAAAAATATTGTGACTCCATGGCTTCTGATGAGAAATCTGTTCTCATTCAAATTGTGTTTTCTCTATAAGTAAGTTGTCTCTTTTCTCTGACTGCTTTCAAGATTTCTCTTGAGATTTTAGAAGTTTAATTATGAGGCTAGGTTCAGGGGCTTATGCCTGTAATCCCAGCGCTTTGGGAGGTCAAGGCAGGAGGATTGCTTGAGCCCAGGAGTTCAAAACCAGCCTAGGCAACATAGTAGACCCTGTCTCAAATTTTTAAAAAGAAAATAATAATAATAATAATAATGAATCTTGGCATGGGTTTCTTCATGTTTATCCTGTTTGAACTGACTTTCTCTGTCACAGATCAAGCAGAGGAATAAGGTGCACTCCCTTATTATACCAGATGGGGGAAGAAGTTCAAGTTCCCTACTGGGCTTCCATTGCTCCCTTGACACCTGAGGAAGGATGTAGCTTTGTTATCACTGGGAAGGAGTGAGAGTTTCAGCTCCCCACATGGTCTCTACTGACACTGTGTATGGAATGACCTCATTGTCACTGTACAGTGCTATAGTCCTGATTCTCCTCTAGGCCTCCCCTGACACTCAGCCCAGCAGGGAGGAAGAGGGATGCTTGGTTACTGTCAGTTAGAAGTGGCAGTCTAAGCTCCCCACATATTCTCCACTGACATCATGATGGGAGGAAGGCTGGTTTAGATGAAAGAGCCAGCTCCCTGCTTAACTTTTTCTGATGCCACCCCAGCAAGGGTGTTGAGATACCTTGTTACAGCCTTGTGAGGGTGGACATCCAGGTTTCCCAGCAAGCCTTTTTTGGAATGGGTGAGGATGGGGCCACAGCTTTTTCTGTGATGTTTGGTGGGAGTAGAGCATTTATTATCTAAAAGTTTTCTGTCTTGCTAGGCGTCCCCTTTCCTGGTCCTTAGGTAGAGAGTAGAGTTATGTTGGGGCTCTTTTTTGTCTGTACCTGTTGTCATTTCAAGGTTTTTATCTTTTTTAGCTCGAAGTCTATGGTATGTGATAAAAAAGAAAACTCAGGGAACTCATCACCATGTTGCTTCTTGGGTCCCAAGTCTTCTAGTCACTCTGCCTTCTTCTTTTTGCCTTCAGAGTATTCTTTTGTTTATTTTGTATATCATATCCAGGGGTTTTAGTTATAATTCATGGGATAAATAGAAAAATGTATGTCTTATTTTATCTTCCTAGAATATGTGTGAAGGCTTTTAAGAGGGAGAATGACATGGTCAGATTTATCTTTTAAAAGATTGCTCTGGCAGGGAGGAGAATTCATTTCACAGAGGAAGATGGAGACTCAGTGGAATCCATTACATAAGGAATGATAAGGATTTAAAATAAAGTTGTGGCTGTGAGAATAAAGTAGAATGATCTGAATAAGACAATTTAGGAGTCAGGATCAGTGGAATTTGGTGACTGATGAGGGAGAATATGATTTGTAGGTTTTCAGTTAATATTGCCTAATAAATAGGATGGTACCAATTCAGTCAGAAAACACAGGAGTAGGAACTTGTATAGGGATGAGGAGAAATTTTGAGTCCAGTTTGGGAACTAACACTTTAGGGGTTTCTATTTTCTTCTACTTTTGGTTAATAAATAAGTTTGGCAGTTTCTTTGTGATGGCAATTTTCCATCTTAAGTATGTTTCCTTCAACTAGAAATTCAGAGAATGGGATGCTTCCCCTTTTCTTAAAACCTAACTAGCTCTCCAAATAAGATATGAGTGAGCAATAAGCATATTAAAATATGCTAAACATTATTAGTCATCAGAGAAACACAAATCAAAGACACAATAGATCAATATTTCACATACATTAGGGTTAAATTTGTTTAAATAACCATACCATGTGTAGAGGAGGATTTAGAGAAATTTGAACCTTCATACATTGTGAACAGAAATATAAAAGAGCAAAATCACTTTTGATAACAGTCTGGAAGTTCCTCAAAATGTTGAACTTAGAGTTACCATATAATCCAGCAATTCCATTCATAGGTATATAAGCAAGCTAAATAAAAACATATACATACTTCTAAAAATAATATACAAATATCCATAGCAACATTATTCACAATAGCCAAAAATTAGAGACAACCCAAATGTCCATCAACTGATGAAAGGAAAAATAAAATGTATATCCATACTATGGAATGTTGTTCTGCAATATAAAGGAATGATTTGCTTATACATGTTACAACGTGGATGAACCTTGAAGACATTATGCTAAATCAAAAACATAGCCAGTCACAATAGACCACATATTGTATGACTTCATTTATATAAAATGGCCAGAATAGGTAAATCTATAAGAAAAGAAGTATTTAAATAGCTTCCTAGGACTGGGGGTATGGATCTCAGATGGAAAGTAACTATTGAGCACAGGGCTTCTTTTTGGAGTGACAAAAATTACCTGAAATTAGATTACGGTGATGGTGGCACAACTCCATAAATATACTAAAAATCATTGAATTACACCCTTTAAGTGGATAAGCTTTATAATATGTAAACTGTATTTTGATAAAGCCATTTTGTTTTTTAAAACTAAATAGCAGCAATCATCTTAATATTCATTTTAATTTTTAATTGTGAATTACGTAAATAATGGTTAGTCCTTTTATCCTATGTTCATTCTTCCTTCTGGATTCAACAGTCTTCCTGAGGTGTATCCTTTAGCAGTTATCTCAGGAAGGACGTGTATGATAAATTCTCTCAGAATGAGTTCACCTGAAAAATGTCTTTATTTTGCCCTCAGTCTTAAACAATATTGCTCTCAGTTTAAAATTTCAGGTCAACAGTATTCTTCCCTCATCTCTATACAAACATTATTCAGTTTGACTTCTGGCTTCTAAAAGACTATTGGGAAGTCTGCAGTCAGTTTGACGATTAATCTATGATAGATACATCAGTTGTGATTAGTTATGTCTGAATAACAGAAACTCAAAATTCCAGTTAGATTAAATGAAGTAAAAGCTTGTATCTCTGTTACATAAAAATCAGAGATAGAAGTTTATATCTCTGTTGAGTGAGATGTAAGCCTTTCAGAACTGATATAGCAGCTCTGTTTCACAAAATCTTTAGATTACCAGTCTACTAACCCTTGGGTTTGAGCATTACCATTGTGGTCCAAGATGGCAGCTAGAGCACTAAGCATTACATTTGTGTCCTAGGTAGCAGGATGAAAAAGGGATAAAAAAGAAAGGGGATGAAGACTACACAAAAGCCTCAAGAAAGTTTCCAGAAACCTTTATTTGACAGTTCTGCTTACATGCTATTGACCAGAACTTAGTTACATGGTCACACCTAACTTTAACTCTGTTTTTGGATATGGGGACATAGGCCCAGCTAAAAACTGAAGTTCTTTTAACATAGATAAAACCAAACTCAGCTGGGCGCGGCGGTTCGTGCCTATATCCCAGCACTTTGGGAGGCCAAGGCAGGTGGATCACTTGAGATTACGAGTTCAAGACCAGCCTGGCCAACATGGTGAAACCCTGTCTCTACTAAAAAAAAAATACAAAAATTTGCTGGGCGTGGTGGCACATGCCTGTAGTCCCAGCTACTAGGGAGGCTGAGGCAGGAGAATGGCTTAAACCCAGGAAGCAGGGGTTGCAATGGGCCACAATCGCGCCACTGCACTCCAGCCTGGGTGACAAGAGCAAAACTACCAAAAATTTAAAAATAAAAATAAAAATAAACACTAAACTCATAGTCTCAGACACAGTAAATAACCTGTCTTTTCTCTTCAATTATCTTTGGTGTTTGCTCATCGTCTATACTGTTCTACAGTTTCATTATAATGTATCTGCCAATAGATTTTTATTTTCCCGCTTGAAACTAGGTACAACTCGTCAGTCTGAGGATTCATATCACTAGTCAATTCTGAAAAATTCTCAGTCACTAGATCTTCAGTTACTATTTTGTCCATATTCTCTCTGGTCTTTCATTCTGAACCCCTGCTAATGTCTGCTGGCCCTTCTCATTCTGTCTTCTGTAGTGTGTGACCATTCTTTTACATCCACCATTTCTCTGTGCTACATTTTGGATAGTCTCCTCAATATATCTTTCTTCTGGTTCATTATTTCTCCTTTTAGTCCTATTCAACACAGTTGGTAAACTGTGTTTGGGTTTCGTTTTGTTGGGGTTTTATGCTATATTTTACATTTCTTGAAGTTCTACAGATTATCTTTAAAATTTTCCATTTTTTTCCAAGGTCTTGTTCCTTTCTTAGAGTTTCAACTCATTTTATATCTTCTGTCATTCTTAAATAGACCTAGTCTTTTTTTTCCAGTTTGTCATTATACCACAGGTTGAACATCCCTAATCCAAAAACTTGAAATCCAAACTGCTCCAAAATTCAAAACTTTTTAAGCCCAGCATGACACTATAAGTGGGAATGTCACATCTGACCTCACATGACAGGTCGCAGTTCAATGATGAGTTAACGTACAGAAACTTTGTTTCACGCATGAAATTATTTAAAATACTGTATAATGTTACCTTCAGGCTATGTGTTTAAGATATATATGAAACGCAAAAGAATTTTGTGTTTAGGCCTAGGTCCCATCCCCAAGATATCCCATTATGCATACACAAATATTCCAAAATGAGAAAAAAACTCAAAATCCAAAACATTTCTGGTCCCAGGCATTTTGGGTAAAGGATACTCGACCTGCATCTCAAGTTCTTAGGCTCTAATTATCTGTGTTCACTGACTCTTGCTCATCATGGAGGATTGCTGCCTCTTATAGATTTTTTATTTTGGTTTTAATTTTGACTATGAGCTCATACTTAGTTGGCCTTCTTTACTGCATGAGAGTATGTTATGACTTGGGTTGTATTTCAAAAGATTTTTCATTTGATTCTGCCATTAGTAGCCCAGAAGTAATGTTTGTTAATTTCTTAGGCTCAAAGGGTTCCTGGACCATTCAGGTAGTTTCAATTGCCCAGGGAAGACTTCCTCAGGAGCCAGAAAAACCAAGCAGGTTACCTTACTACCTCCCTATGTTAATGGACGAGTTTTGTTTTCCTGGTCTCTCTTTTATCGAAGACATAGCCCTTGTTTCAACTACCTATTGATGCATCACAGGTCACACCAAACTTGCGGCTTCCAACAACAGTAACTACCCATTTTGCTCACAAACCTGCACTTTGGGAAGCGCTCAGAGATGGGCTTTCCACAGGGTCTCTGTTTCCTCACAGCATTATGACACTACTCTAAGAACAAGTATCCCAACAGGCAGCAGGTGGAAGCTGTCTCTTCTGATAATCTAACTTTGCAAGTCACATCATATCATCTCTGCCACATTTACAGGCCACCCAGACTCAAGGGAAGAAAACAGAGGCCTCGCCATCTCAGTGGGAGGCTTGTCAGCATCACATTGCAAGAAGAGCATGTGGGATGGGAGATATAGTTACAAATATTTTTGGAAAACACAATCTGCCATATGTTTTAAGAGTCCGAGTTAGGCAGAAGTTTCAGATCCAACTTCCCCACCCTGCATAGCCCAAGGTCTTATCTCCTTTCCCCATGTAGATGTTAAAACATGTGTTACTAGATTCCATGGACTTAACAGCACCACCCCCATGCAGCATAGCTGCAAAATCTGCACACATGTTAACAGCTTACCGTACTGATATTAAATTCCTCCTTCATTTCTGGCACCTGTGGGCTTCCCTTTCTTTATTGCAAGTTTAACTATGCATTTAAAAGTATTTTTAAAACATTTCACTCAGCATTTCTATGTGCTTGTAAAAACTGAGAAGGTTTTCAGGTTATCCTCGTCTGTCTCTTGCAGAAACCTAAAACTTCATCTTAACTTTATTCAAAGGAGTATACATTAAGAGGATAGAGGAGGAGACGCTTGGAATGCAACAGCCAAGCCACGTCTTCCTTGCCCTCCCTGGGATCACATTACACACAAAAATTTCTATTCTTATTTTTCAATTATGTAAGCTTGTACACATGTAGCAAGAGTAAATATTTGCTATTATCTCAATAGGTGGTACCACAATTCCCATTAAGGGAGCAGAAACTGGTTTGCATTTAGGCAAAAATAAGTTGAAAGGAGTATAGAATGTGAGATGCTAAGGACAAGGGTGTGAGCAAGAAAGATAGTCAAGCTGCTGCTCTACATGAGAGATCCCAGGAGTGGCTTTGATTCCTAAAAGGGAGGTGGAAATAAAGGGTAAATAATGGAGGAGGGTAAGGATAAAAGGATGTACAGTGGTAGGTCAGGAACGGCATGGGCGAAGTGGTCTTTAAAATTTTTGTTGGTGGTAGAATGGCTAAATGGACTGTTGAAAATCAAACTGAATTTAAATGGTCTGCAATTGCAGTGCATAGTGTGGATCTCTCTTGTTCATCCTTTCTTAATCTTCAGTCAAGCTCTACTTTGACCAACGCCTTTGGTTCTCCAGAAAAAAGAAGGAGGAGCTTTGTAGCACATCTGAGACTATGTCAGAGCAATAGGAAGATAGCCAGAAGCAAATAGAGGAAAGCAATCGACAGAGGTAGAAAATCAGGGTCAGAAGAACACCACCGTCCCGGGTACTCACGGAAGCATCGGGGAGTGCTCTGAACTTCCAAATGTCAGCACACGACAGCAATGTAAGCCTCTTCACCTATATCTCAATGGACTGGGAGTTTCCAGCTGACATCTGAGTTACATGTATGATCCATAAACTCCTAGAAGCTACTTATGGTATCATCAGCCAGTCCACTGGTGGACCACTGGCTAACATATTAGGGACCTAGAGATATGTCTTTGGATATATTTAAAAGACTCTATCAAGCACATTCAAAAAGAAAAGGCAGAGTGAGTCTCAGTGTCCTGCCCCCTACCCCCATACACATGCCAGTCCATCACTCTGACCACGGCCATCAGTGCTTTCCAGGACACGGTGAATATTCCTCCGCTGGATGGGCTCCTGCAGAGAGCTCATGACCCCATGACAGGGATGTCATACAAGGGATTTGAGCTTTAGACAGAGTGGTGAGCACTGGACTGGATCATTTGTAAACTCTACTAACTTGAAATCTTTCAAATCCCAGTGAATACATCTGTTGACTGAACCAAACTAATCGGCTTGCCTGATAACAACTGTGTCTGATGAAAGGGGTGGAGAAAGGGGGTAAGATAAAGAGGTGAAGCCCCTTGTGGGCAATCAGAGAAATTTTGGGTCAACATAAGTTGCAGTCTAACTGTGGCTCTGAAACACAGATGTGTCACAGGTCACTGGGGGAGCTGGGAGAGGATGATTATAAGTGTAGGAAAGAAGCTAGTAGCCAGCCGTCTTGTGTTCTTTTGTGTTGCTTGCGTGGTTGATTGGTTGGTTGGTTTTTGTGGTATGAAAACTTAACAGGAGAGCTATCTTCTTAATGTATTTTAAAGTGCACAATACCATATTGTTAACTACAGGGATTATGTTGTACAGCAGATCTCTACATCTTATTCATCTTACATAACGGAAACTTTATACCCATGGAGCAACAACTTTCCGTTTGCTCCTCCCCACACCCAGCTCCTAGCAAACACCATCCAATTCTGCGTTTCTATTAGTTTGACTATTTTTGCTTGCCATAGCACCCAAAATGTACCTGATTTGTCTGTCCTGGATCCCTTATATGGTTCTGTCTAAAACGTAGTACATGCCCCTGAGAACACTGAAAGCCCAGCCACCAGCCACATACCCCCGCCCATGGTATTTCTCAGTCATTCCTCCCACTTATTTCTTCTTCTTCTTTTTGTCTTCATCCATCCCCAGTTCAAGCTCCCTTCTTTTGTCACCAACTCTCCTAGCTATAACAACTGATCTAGCAAAGTTCCCTGACTGAACTCTAGCACTGTCTCAGACATGATTTTGAGTTCCCCCTGGGGCTCCACACATGGCATCACCATGTCATAGGTGCTGCCTCCCTCTATTTCAATCAATCCCGGCGCTCACCCCACTGCACACCTCTGCCTCCCATTTCCCACCTCTGCTGAGGGAAGGGGATCATTCACCCAGCACACAAATACAAAAAGCCTCCCCTTGCTTCAGTCCCCCATCCACCGTAAGTACTCCAGCTCTTTCACAGGAAAATCTATTTCCAAAAATACCTGGATTTTTAATTAATCTCTATTTTCTTATTGCTTTTGATACCACTATAGTAGTCCCCCATTATCTGAAGGGGTACGTTCCAACAACTGCCTGAAACCAGGAATGGTGCCTAACATGATTGCTGTTAATCAGAACACGATTCTGTTCATGTCTACCATCCGCAAATTTAATAATACTTCCATCTTATCCTGTCCTGTGGCTGTAACTTTTGTAGCTTTAGTGTAACAACAAAACTAGCACAAATTTCTGTTTCCTTCTTTACAGTTTCACAGACAGAAAATTTGCTCTCCCTGTGCATCTCAGCAACCTTGGCATACAATTTTTTTTTTATTTTTTTTCTTTATTAAGGCAAGAACTTTCACCTTTTCACTTAAAGGAAGCACTTGATGGCTTCTCCGTGATGTATCTGAATTGCCAGCATCAGTAATCTTGCACTTTTTACTAAGTGCACTTTGAAATTGCACTTAGGCAATTCCTAAATAAAATCAGGGTGATTTGAACACAAGCACTGCAATCTGATAAACAACAGGGCTCCTAAGTCACTAACTTGTGGGTAGCATCTACACATGCATCCACTGGACAAAGGGAGGATTAACATCATGGGTGGGGCAGAGTGAGATTTCATCTCGCTATTCAGAGCAGCACTCAGATCAAAACTTGTGAATTGTTTATTCCTGGAATTTTCCATTTCACATTTTCAGACCACTGTTAACCACAAGTAACAAAACTGGGAAAGTGAAGCCGCGGATAAGGGAAGACTTTTGTATTTTCTTTTCCACGATTGCTCATCTTAGGGGAGAAATTAGTCCTCCCTCAGGGAAGCAATCAGAACTCCAGCATAGAGCTGCCCAGCCACAAGAGCTTTGTGGGCGCTGTCTCCCTCGCTCTGGCTCCTCCAATGCCCTAGACTCCCGACAGAAGCTCTGTCCAATGCACTGAATGCAGTGTCTTTTACATCTTCTAGAGGAGAGAGACGAAATCAAAATCTGGGCTTTTTCTGCCACACTGTGGCCATGTCTGAACACTACATGTGGCCTTCATTCCCTTACATGTGGTATTGAGAGTTGTTTTCATTGAAGATTAGAAGTTACCTTCTTTACCTGTTATCCCCATTCAAGCCCTTAAGCCTCAGCTGATGCTCGCCTCCTCCAGAAGGACTCCCTTGAATTCACCTCCATGCCAGGTTGGCTGAGGCCTCCCCGTTCTGACTCTCCCAGCTCCTCCTACCATTCGCTAGCATTTCCCTCCACACGCTGTATTGTAGCAGTCACTTCTGTCTCCCTAATTAGATTGCGAACTCTTTGAAGACAAACCGACTCATCTGTGTTATTTCCAGGGCTCACAGACGAACAGAAAATTCTTCAATAAGTATATATGAAATTAAAGAAAAAAGAGAAGAAGAGAGAGGAGGAAGGCTGAAAACTCAGGGTAATAACAACCACCCACATTTATTGAGCGCTTGTGGTATACAGTCCCTGTGCTTCATATAATGGATTCCAGGGTATCAGGGCCAATATCCACCTCTGCTGCCCCAGCTTCATCCAGCAATTGAAGGGTCCATGTCTGTCCTGTCAGGGGCTTCCTGGACTCTAGTCCTTCATATAGTCCATGACCAACATCTGTTCCGATGTTCAGTGACCACTTAACATGTTTTTAAGTATTTTAACATTCACCCTTGCATGTGATCATCCACAACAACTTGGAAATAAGTTCTAATATTGAGAGGAGAAGCCGGCTGGGCTTCTGGGTGGGGTGGGGACTTGGAGAACTTTTCTGTCTAGCTAAAGGATTGTAAATGCACCAATCAGCACTCTGTAAAAAAGCACTAATCAGCACTCTGTGTCTAGCTAAAGGATTGTAAATGCACCAATCAGCACTCAGTAAAAATGGACCAGTCAGCACTCTGTAAAATGGACCAATCAGCTCTCTGTAAAATGGACCAATCAGCAGAATGTGGGTGGGGCCAAATAAGGGAATAAAAGCAGGGCACCGGGGCCAGCAGCTGCAACGCTGTTGGGTGGGCCTCCAAACTGGCAGATTTGTTCTTTCACTCTTTGCAATACATTTTGCGGCTGCTCACTCTGGGTCTACGCTACCTTTATGAGCTGTAACACTCACTGTGAAGGTCTGCAGCTTCACTCCTGAAGCCAGCGAGACCACAAGCCACAGGGAGGAAAGAACAACTCAGGATGCGCCACCTTTAAGAACTGTAACACTTACTGCTAAGGTCTGCACCTTCACTCCTGAAGTCAGCAAGATTACCAACCCACCAGAAGGAAGAAACTCTGGACACATTTGAACATTTGAAGGAACAAACTCCAGACACACCATCTTTAAGAACTGTAACACATGAGGGTCCGCAGCTTCATTCTTGAAGTCAGCAAGACCAAGAACCCACCAGAAGGAACCAATTCTGGACACAGTATTGTCCTAGGAGCAAGGTGAGGAAAGTGTGGCTTAGATGGGTTAAGTTACCTGCCCACGGTGGCACAGAATTCATAATTCTGGACACAGAATCCAACTGCAGGCTTGACACCAGCGCTTACATACCTAATGGTTTCTGAGGACTCTCCCACTAGCATGTAGGAGACCCTTGAAGACATATTGTGGAGGGGTTTGGGGAGTGTGTACACTGGCAATGGGAAGGCTCACAGATGTTTATGATGTTAGGATAAGGAGCATTTAACGGAGCAGAAAGGGGCCTGCTTACGCAGTCTTCATTCAATCAGCGTTTGCTCCTACACCAGGCACAGTCAACCAGAGAGGGCCCATGGGCTCAAGGAGCTGTCTGTCTAATAGGGAGACTGACAGATGCATAAAATAGACATCTCCAGGGAGGAGGGCTTTTAGGGCTTGGTACTACAGGGCAGCTTCACCGGCATCCCAGAGAGCAGGACTAACAAGGGACCCAGAGCCAGCTAACTTCATCCCAGAAGTCCCCAATGTCAGGAGCTCCAGCCACAGTGGGTTCCAGGAGCTCCTCACCAAGTTGAGGCCTGGACCTGAGCTGGGGAGGTCAGCTGTTCCCCACACTGCCCTGGTGCCTACCATGCAGTATCCACATGGGGTAACTTCCATGCGGCACCATGTGAGGTGCCCACCATGAAGTACGCACATGAGGTGCTCCGCTGGCTCACCCTGCCCACTGGAGAGCAGGGCAGTGCCCACACCCGGTGGCTCTCGCCTTGCAGCTGGCCTTGTGATGGATACCATTCTCAAACCATTTGCTGGTTGGAAGCCGGCGTGCCTGCATTCACACAGCATTCTCAAGTCAAGGTCATTCTCAACTTCTCACTCTCCTGGACACTGTCATTCTCCCAGCATTTGTGAGGGGAAGAGATCTCTGCTTCCTTTGAGTCCCCCTCCCTCCCTCCTCTCTAACCCCCACTTCTGGGAAAATGACTTCCCCATGTTACTGTATGTGCCCACAGTTACTAGACAGATGCTCCAATTGAAGTCAGGTTGATCAGAAGCCACTGCTTGAGCCTGCAATGATGGGGCAGGGGTGGTGACGGGGCCTGGTAGAGCCAGAGTCTCACAGGACTCACTCCACAGCATCCACCACTATAACCAGCCCTTCCCCTGTCCCCACTCCCAGATCTTCTCTGCTGACCCCTAGAGGGTCCAGCCATCACAGCAGAAGCTCTGGCCCCCCATCCCCATCGTGCCTGATTCCATGCCGGGCAATGCACACTGTCAAGGCTTTCTGTCTTGTTGGAGGCAAAACTTAGAGAATGTTGCAGTACTTCATCTTCCAGTCTCAAAAAAAAAAAAAAAAAAAAAAAAATCTATCATCTGAATCCCCCCAGTCTTCCCAAACTGAACTCTTCATTCACACCACACAATGAAGGTCAGTTTCAAGGTGGTAAAGTGAAGTGAGCATCAATCGGACATGCTACATTAAAAATAATTTTTTTTGCCTTCCTAAAAGTCACTTAATCTTTCCCTCTCTAGTATTGACTACAAAAAGACTTAGTAGCTCATGTGCCATCTGACTTTTTCCAGGGCAATGATTAACTCAGGAGATTTTTTTTTCTCCTTTTTTCCCTATATCAGTCCAACCTAATTGGTTTGCCACTAATTACTCGTTTCCTATACAGATATGTGTTCATCATGTCCTCACTTGTCTCAAGCTAATAAGCTTTCAAGAGATACATCATCCTTTCAACCCAGTCATACAGTTGAGAACTTCACACAAGAAATCACCTTCCTTTGTCTGTGAAAGGAATAATTGCCTCCACTCTCATACAAGGACCCCCCACCTTCCTCTGTCCTGTGGTGAGCCTCGGGAACTCCCATGGGGGAAGGGGCACCCAGCACAGCCCTCACAGCGTGGTTGGGTCACGATTCCAGCTTATTTATTTGCCTGACTACTGCTCAGGAGTTGAAGGAAAAAAATGGGATAAAAGCATATTCTTCAACCTCATTGAGCTGCGGGATGAAATATCTATTTTGGAAATAATGATTCCAGGTAGGAGGGCAGTGAGGAATGGGGCTCATGAAAAGCGAGTGTTTTATTATACAATTTCTAAAATATGAGCACTTCATGCTCTTTCATTATTGTACATTATTACAGTTCTATAAAAATCATTTCTGGGAAATCAATCTCAACATTTCAAAGCCTTCCAAAAAGTTGGGAGGCAGAGTTTATAAGAAGCCCTGTAAATAGAGAAATTATACTTTCAGCTTTACGTAATAAGATTTACTATGGCACTGTCCACACTCAGACCTAGTCAACACTGCATGAGGAATGCAGTGACTGGGGATTTGTAGAGTTCCTCCCATGCCACAATTTCAAAAGACATCAACATTTTTCACTGCCCTGGAAAAACGTCATACAGCGTGTGAGCTACTAAGTCTTTTTGTAGTCAATACTAGAGAGGGAAAGAGTAAGTGACTTTTAGGAAAGCAAAAAAAAAATTTTTTTAATGTAGCAATGTCCAATTTTGAATATTTTCCAAGTGAGAAAACAGAGGCCTGGATAGTGTGAGTGAAATTACTTTTACTGAAAGCCAGTGAGGCAGCGATAAATCTGTTTCTGTTTACAGCTCTACCATTTCTCCACTTGGTGCACAGTGGGTTTGGGGAGCATCTCCACTCCACCCTGATCCGTGTCTAGTATTTCCACTCCCTTTGGAATCCGGGTTTTCATTCCAGGGAGTGCATTAACTTGCTGGATAATTTGCTGATCACACTGTTACAGAAACCATTTAGAGGCTTTAGACTCCTACTCTTTCACAGGGATCAAGACCTGGAGACAAAGCAGTCAAGGGAAGCCCCATGGCCTAACCACAGCCCTAGGAATATCCCCAATGCCTAAGGAAACCCATTCAATCCATCTGAGCTTCAAAATGTCACCAAATTGAGGAAGAGCCAGTGGAGTAAGTTCATAAGTCCATGTTGAATGGTGATGATGCCTTCATAGCTACAAGCATTTCATGTACGTCTCCTCACTTTATCTTAAAACATTCATAAAAAGGATAGTCCACAGCACGTCTCAAACTCTAATGTGAACAGGCATCCCCTGTAGATTTGTTAAAATACAGATTCTGACTCAATTGGTCTGAAGGAATGGTGGGGGGACTGA
This sequence comes from Mandrillus leucophaeus, assembly GCF_000951045.1. Taxonomy (NCBI): domain Eukaryota; kingdom Metazoa; phylum Chordata; class Mammalia; order Primates; family Cercopithecidae; genus Mandrillus; species Mandrillus leucophaeus. Next base: position 485,221 of record NW_012101209.1, on the reverse strand, counting down.
AGCTCCACATTTCTAAAAAGCACCCGGGTGATGTCGATTCTGCTGCTCTGAGGACCATACTTGGAATTGCAAAGGCTTAGAGCACAATTTGGAAACCATAGTTCTAAGGACTGAAAAGGCAGTAGCAATGAGTAGCTCACCAGCCTGGGCTCAAGTGGGATATTAACCAGATGATGACATTTCCTACATTACTGTTTTATTAACACCTGATAGGATTGAAGAGCTATACCGCACAGGGGAAAGATCTCTGGAGAACATTTTCTGATGGAGACCAGGAAAGGAGTGAAACAAGATTTACTCACGAGAGAAGCGGGCCAGTGATCTGGCATTCTTGTCTCCAGCTTCATTTGCAACTGGGAAAAAAAAAACATAGGATACAATTTAAAATAAAGCACATGTGTCCACCAAATATGCCCCAATACAGCCAATCCCCTGGATGCTTTGACATCAGGCTGTATTTAAGAGTTTTTGTAAGTGAATAAAAGCAACTTCACTCCCTCTGTTTCTGTATTTCCAAGGCTGCCCTCAACACCTAAATGACGTCAAATGTCTCAATCATTTTGATTAGAATATTTGGATGAAGATAGAGAGGATCTCAACAACATCCAGTTTAGTAGGCCTAAAGAAGTTAATTGGCTTCCATCCACTTAGTAAGAGGCATGCGCACCAGATTCCAAGCTAGTGGACGTCCTTTGGCTCCAAGAGTCCTCTAACAGGGCTGTCTGTCAACACACTGATGCACCCCAAGCATCAAAATGAGTCTGGTTTCCTAGGATCCATAGGCGCAAAGCCGAGGCAGGAATTTGGGAAGATAAAAAGCTGGTTTATGTTCAGAAAGATACTAAATTTAGACGCTAACAAACAGGGACGTTCATCAATAAAATTGTTCAGAAAACTGCCCTAGAAACCTTACCCCTAAAGCTTCTCAGCAGGGCAGGCTACCTCCAGCGAAAAGCCTCCATATAATTTATCATTGGATATAGTCATATTTAATGCCCCTTATAACTTATGAACCCATTTTATTGGGTAAAAGAGATGGTTATTAAGAGGAAACACAAGTTTCACTCACTTTAAATACCATGTTTCATGCCCATAAACATTATACCTTGGTGGTTATATGTATACATAGCAGATAGACATGGGTATTTGTGATCTACTTGAATAAACACCCAAAGCAATCAATAAGAAACACGTGTTCATTCTAGCTGAGAAAAAGCACTCAATGCATCAGCAGAATAAAGGAGATTGCTAATGTCATCATGAATGTATGAGAAGTTGCAGCAGCAGGACAAAACCAATACAGTAACTACTTTCTAAACTTATTACATGATTTTACAAAGAATGAAAAATTGAAAAATTTATTCCACCGTCTCACAAAGGTAAGCATTTTAAAATTTACTACATTTGGGCAATTTTAAAAAAATTAATAGATTCCATCTCAGTATCTTTTGTTTTTCTGGCATTAGCTTTGCCTCACCATCTCCACTCTATTACTAATAAGGGCAATTACTAATTTGGGCAATTTATTACTAATTTGGGCAATTTTTAAAAATTAATAGATTCCGTCTTAGTATCTTTTCTTTTTCTGGCATTAGCTTTGCCTGGTCATCTGCACTATTACTAATAAAATGTTATATAAAAATGACCAGCAGGGGGAGACAATAATTCATCCAGCTCCCATCCTCTGTCAAACGGCAGCATTTCAAAAAAAGATGGGCCTGGCGCGGGTGGCTCACGCCTGTAGTTCCTGCACTTTGGGAGGCCAAGGCTGTCGGATCACGAGGTCAGGAAACCAGCCTGCCCAACATGGTGAAACCCCATCTCTACTAAAAATACGAAAAATTAGCCGGGCGTGGTGGTGGGCGCCTGTAATCCCAGCTACTCGGGAAGCTGAGGCAGGAGAATCACTTGAACCCAGGGGGTGGAGGTTGCAGTGAGCCGAGATTGTGCCACTGCACTACAGCCTGGGTGACAAAAGTGAAACTCCATCTCAAAAAAAAAAAAAAAGAAAGAAATGAAATAATTACTACACTCTGTACCAAATACATTTTAAAAGATTTCCAATTCAAAAAAAGATCCAGGACTTCTAAGAGCAATAGCTATTCTTGCTGTCTTCTCAAATGTTTTGTAGAACCACTACATGAATATAAATAATTCACATTCATATTCCTGCCTCCATTCAGAGCTACATCCAAAATATTTCAGAACAATGGTCAGCTATCTCGGTAGAAGTCTTTAACCACAACTGCATATCCTCACATCAGGAAGACTTGGATGTTATCATAGCTAAGTATTAAAAGAAATCTTATGAGCACTTGGAAAACTCTCAAGAGTTTTCTATAACCAAAGTTGTCTTATAATAAAAAAAGTAAATAAAAGGAAGAAAAGAGAGTGGGGAGGGAGGGATGGAGAAAGAAGGAATGAGCCCCAGTTAGGTATAGACATGAATTTCCATGACCTTGAGTTCAACTTGTTTCTTCCATTTAGACACTGTAAATGTCTGAAGAAAGAAATAGAGCTGGGTGGGGCATAGTGGCTCACGCCTGTAATGCCGACACTTTTGGGAGGCTGAGGCAGGAAGAACACTTGAGCTCACGAGTTTGAGACTAGCCTGGGCAACATAGTGAGACACTGTCTCCACAAAAAAAAATTTTAAAAACTTAGCTGGGTGTGGTGGTGCATGCCTGTAATGCCAGCTACTCAGGAGGCTGCAGTGGAGGGGTCACTTGAGCCCAGGAGGTTGAGGCTGCAGTGAGCTGTGATCAAACCACTGCACTCCAGCCTGGGCAACAGAACGAGACCCTATATCAAAAAAAAAAAAAAAAAAAAAAAAAAAAAAAGAAAAGAAAAGAAAAGAAAGATCCAGGATTTTACCAAAATCTTTGCTGCAGAAACTTTAAAATGACATTTTGAAATGGGATTACAAAGACCATTGCAATTGCTGAGAACACAAGCAACCACCTAAATACTCAGTTTGGAGTCTGCACATTCTCCAAGAGTATGTACATTCCTCCAAGAATAAAAGAACAGAGACACCAATGTCGCTATTTCACGTGCAGTAATAGCCACATCTTCACTCAGCCAGGCCTTCCCTGCCCACCACCCTATCCAAGGATGGGAATTGCTGACCCAGCTCCAAGTCACGCCAGGAAAGGCAAGAATCAGGATCCAGGCTAGTGGGACACCAGGAGAGTTTCCTCTATCCAAAAGGAATTTGAACCTCACCACCAGCGTGATTTCCCTACAAACATACCCAAGGCCACACTCCACTACTGGAGGGTCTCCCAGCCCCTACAGAACACAATCCAGCTCACCTGCCCCAACTTATTCTCCCACCTCATTTCCCAGAGCATCCTCCAGCACGTAGTCACATGCGATAGATGGACAATGCATTTCACACACTCTTTCTGCCTGGCTTTGGCTCCTGATGCCCCCTAGTCTTGGTGCACTCCTCCTTCTTCTTCACCTGGCCAACTCCTTACTCATCCTTTAAGATCTAGGTGGAGCGATTCACCTCTGAAAAGTCTCGTCGCTTCACACCCCACCTTCTCCATCCCCCAGATCTCTGCCCATATGTGTAACTCCCCTTCCCACACCTGCCTGTTGTTCTCAAACTTCAGCAGCATCAGAACCACTGGGTGGGTTTCTTAGAATACAGTTTCTAATTTGATGCATCTGGTGTGAGGCCCAAGAATTTACATGTCTGACAAGCTCCCAGGTGATATGGTGGATGCTGGTCTGGGGACCATAAAAGCTACCCCACCAAGGCAAGGATCATCACTTTCTATCATTGTATTTCCATTCTTTTATACAGTGACTATGCATTCAGTCAATATTTTTGGAATTCAGGTAGACTTAATGCCACAAATGGCTTAGTAGACCAGACATCTCAGACTGCCTTCCAGATGACTATAGAAAGTCCCAGGTGTGTTTTGTTTGGTCTCACAGTGCTTTTAATTTTTGAACAATTGTCAGCCCACATTTAAAACCAAGAGATTTCAAATAGAAATACATATTACTGGCTTCCTTCAAATAACTGGGGTGATTGGAACACAAGGCCCCCATCCCACATGACAGCCATGGTTCACCACTGAGATGCCCCCTCGGGTGGCTCTGCCTCCTGGATGTTCAGAATGCAACTCTATACTGACTGTTGTTGGACTATACACTCCGCATGGTCTAGAAGGTAGGTGAAAACAGAACCTCTTAAAGAGCTTAAAGAATTAAACTAAACCTCAACAGATGCTAGCACCACAAAAGTGCTGTAGCCCAGCTCACCGAGCCCTTCTGTCCCCAGTGCAGAACTGCCCAGATGCGTCCACCAGCACGCTGCAGGCCTGCTCAGACACACCCAGCCTTCTCCACCGGCACAGGAGCCCTCAAACACTGCTGCTTGCCTTGCATGTTTAAAAGTATACAGCAAGCTTTCACGATAAAGTAGATGCCTTGCATGTTTAAAAGTATACAGCAAGCTTTCACGATAAAGTAGATGTTCCATTTATCAGGTGCAATTAGAGTTTAAATGTGGTGAGATCTTATAAGAATGATTATGTAGGTTTATGGAAAGTTATCTACGCCACAAAATACAGATTCCAGTTCAGAATGCATAATGATTCTGTCGACGTTCAGTTGAGTGTCTAGGCTACATGTGTATATAGGCACAGAAGGATGAGTAGAAGTGTGGTCACCAGATATATTAACAGTTAATTCTCCTGTGTGGTGGCATTTGAGAAAATCTGTAACTTTTGAAATACTTTTCTGCGTAAACTCAATAGTTTATGATAACCATGTGTTTATAATCAGGAAAAAATGTTTTTATTAGAGGGTATCAGACAATTGGTTATTGCTCTGTTTCAAAATCCATATATTATTTTGGATGTGTGTGTATATATGTACATGTGTATGTATATGTATGTATGTAAATGAATTTTTATACATACACGTATAAATGTTTGTACTATTTTTATACATACATGTGAACATATATACATATTTTTATATACATGTATGTAAAAAAACATGCATATATATAACATGTGTTTTAGATTCTGATTTAAGAGTAGTCCTGGATCACAGAATCCAAGGCACCTGCCATCTCTAGTCCAAGAGGGCTCCTTGTAGGACTCAAGAAAGGCATCTTTTACTCCTCACCACAGGGATCCCACGCATTTTAAGTCAGTGGTTTTCAGCCCTGGACACACATGAGAATCACCTAGGGAATGTTACAAAATATTGATGCCCAGACTAAAATATTGATGTTGAGAACAACAGGGCCTCTAGGGGTAGGACTCAAGCATCAGTGTTTTTTAAACCCCTGATCCCAATGAGCAGCCGAGGTTGGGAAGCACTAATAAATGCTGCAACTCCATACATCCTTACCAAAGCAACATTCAGGGAGGAGGACGTGGCTCTGGTTCCTTCAAAAATAATCACCCCCATTCAGTTCTTCTTTTCAGGATGCTATTGCTTTGTCAAAATCCTGAATCAAGCAAGGTATATCTCTGCTTTAAAAAAACTTTAGCCATTAAGATGCAAACCTAACTATGGAGACCTATTAGTGGGCAACTCTGCATTGTAAAGAGTTCTTTATAAAAGGATTCACCTCGCATTGCCTCCATCCTTCAGCATATGTGGACTGAGCTCTGCCTGGGCACTGGGCAGTGAACTAGACTCGAGGAGGGTTGCAACAATGGATTCCACCCAACCTGGACATGCAAGCAAGTAAGGAAGGCAAACTGTGCCTTTCAATCTGAGTTTATCTAAGTGTGATCAGCTAGGGAAGTGACTTGATGATGATGATGATGGTGATGATGATGCAGTTTCCTTGGTCCTGTGCCAGATCCACTGGGTCAGAATCCCTGCAAGTGAGGACAGGACTCTACGTTTTAAACCAGGGGTCCCCAACCCCTGGGCCACAGAACCTAGCAGCCCATGGCCTGTTAGGAACCGAGTGCCCAGCAGGAAGTGAGAAATGGGGGACCGAGCATCACCACCTGAGCTCCAGGTGGCATTAGATTATCATAGGACCCTATTGTGAACTGCACATGTGAGGGATCTAGGTTGCATGCTCCTTATGATCATCTGAGGTAGAACAGTTTCATCCCGAAACCATTCCCCCCAACACCCATTTTGTAGAAAAAAAAAATATGTCTTCCATGAAACCGGTCCCTGGTGCCATAAAGGTTGAGAACCACTGTTGTAAACAATTGCTCCAGAAGCCACTTGGACACATGAATGTCTGAGAAGCAGCAATCTAAAGGAAGTGTTCCCCTGGTGTGTTTGCTGTAGGTTTTCCCTCCCAAAAATTGGCCAGAAACAAATCTCAGAGTAAGTAGTTGCCATGGAGACCAATAGGAGGAGGCAGGTGAGACAGGAAGATAACTTGGAGCAATGAGCATCCTAACCCCAGGCAACTCGGAGGGCTCTGATGTCCCAGCTATGACACAAACAATACAGGACATCAGAAAGGACAAAGGAGAATAAGGGGGAAGCTAAGGTGGGCCAAACCGTTGTGGTGGTGACCTAGGCAGGTGCACACTGCTTTGTAACCAAAACACTGCCACCCTTGTTTTGAAAGCCCTGGCACCTGGGTAAGCATAAATGCAGCTGGTGTCCTGGGTGCCAGGGCAAACACACAGCGAGTAGCCGACCCAGGGCAGAGCCTGGCTTCCTGCAAGGAAATCTGCCCAGTGCACTGGTTGGCTACTGCTTTACCACAGCCCTGGGTCTGGCCCAGGCATTCTCTCCAAGTGAACTCTTTTGGGAAGGCTGGTGGCTGGAATGCCAGGCACCACAGATTCCCAAAGAAGAAAGCACTAGAATGAGGTTCCAGGCACTTTCACTAGTTACTATAGAAAGTGAAGCTCGGAATTACTCCAGGTGTTTGCCCTCACCTCATCTTACCTTCAACTTGCAAAGACCCAAGCAATAGCAAGGAAAACAGGAAGGAATGCTGGGGGGAAGGAGACCTGGTGCAAAATCATCATTAACTATCCTAGCTCAGATATCATCTTCTAGGTGGGACCTTCCATGACCACCTATTAAGACCGCAGCTCCCGACTGCCTCCTTCCTCTAGTCCCCATCCTCCTATCCTGGTTTATTCCTCGCTACGGCACTTATCACCTTCTCATATGCTCTGTACTTCAGTGGGTTTATTGCCTTTCTCCTTCCATTACAATGTAAGCTCCACACAAGCATAGGTTCTCTGCCAATGAAAAAGCTGTGATCTCCCCAGTGCCCAAATGCCTGGCGTGAAATATTTATGGACTGAATTAATGACCAGCCTCCTAGCAATCTACCATTCAGAACGTGATGGAGCCAAGGATATTGGAAGGAGACACGAAAAGGAAGGTGCAAGGATATCACATCCCTTGAACACCCTAAATACCCATTCAGGTCTTCAAAAACCAGACACTGAATAAATCACAGATACCAAATAAATCTGCAAACACCCAGTCATGGTCCCTGCCTTCACATTGAATAACACTGCCCTTCCAATTTAATGGGCAGGAGTGCAGAAAGACTGGCTAAGTTTTTTCAAGACCACACAGGTTTTTATGGCCAAACCCCATCTAAACCTGGGAGTATCTAGTGCCAAAGTCCATGTCTCTTCCACCTTTGTCTCTTTGCCTTCTAAGGAGGGGAGACAGGTAGGAACCGTGCTCCAGAAAGGGCTGTACCTAGAGAAGAGCCAGGCTGCAGCCTCTATGCCTCTAGCCCCAGTGGGAGGAGGGTACCAGCCTGCAGGCAATGGGGGAGGTCACCCGCCTGGCCCCTGGTACCAGGCATAAGGCCAGGAGACTTGAGGTGGGCAACGTGGTCAGGATTCACGGCAATAGGATCCAGTAGAGGGAGAAGCTACTGACGAGGGGAGGAGCTTTATTGACATGTTCCTTTAAGAGCCCCAAGGTGTCTCCCTAACCCTATTAAGCCTCCGATAGGTAGAAAATAGCAACAAGGAAATAGAATCTATAATCAAATGCATCTCAGTATGAACCAGTACAACTCACAAAAACAGCCCCTACGAGGCAATCGTATTCTCTTTAACAGGTGAGGAAAGTGACATTCCAAGAGATTAGGTAGCTTGTCCAAAAACAAACCAAGGTAAAGCAGTAGAGTGAGAAATGTCATCCATTCCTTCCAGCTCTGAGTCCAGCATTCTCAGAGAAGGGATGTGCCCCATCTGTTTAATTGTTGCGTAATGATCAATGGTAAAGCAAAAGGCTTGACTTCCTTTGCCCCCGTGTGTTGGTGCTTGACAAGCCTGGGATCTGTTTCAAGCATAAAAATGTGTAAATGTATAACTCGGGCGATGGCTGAATCGTGTGCTGTGTTGAGAAGTCTTCTGATGCCAAGACTGAGCTTAGCAAGATGTTTTTGTGATACATGATGAAAGCCTGCCATGGTTGGGGTAGGGGGAAACTGAAGGGAGGAAGTAGGATGGGTAAATGGAAAAATCCTGCCAGGTTATATGGAACATAAAAGAATGTGGCCACAAAATGGATAATTCACAAAGGTAATTGACTTCATTCAACACATAAAATATATTATCCCAGTTGCTTAAAATGAGAAATGCTATATAATACAATAACTTCATACACCCAGGAGCCATCCAGACAGACTGGGCATTTCCAGAAGGCTGTCATCTAAATCAGACTTAGCCATGCCTTTCACAAGGCTCTTGGTCTTGTGAAAATGCAGATTAATTGCCTGGGATGAAATAACTTATACTGGTAGGTCCAGACATAGAAGCTGGTACCACCTTATTTCAGAGGCAGTGCCTTTCACCTCGTGCTACCCATCGCATTTTCAACATCCAAGTGTTACTACCACAGGATCAGCCTCGTTGCCATGAAATCCAGTCCCTTGTCTCCCCTCCACTTAGCCTCAAGTCAGAAGCCTGCTCCTTACGGGAACAGATCTCAGCAATCCAGTTGAAATTTGTACCCCAGAGCCATAAAAGGCATCACAACCCCCACTCTGTTCCTTCCCCACTTCTTTATTCAGAAATGCTCAGCATTGCTTCATTATACCTTCCGGGCCAATTTGGCTGTCAAATCCACTCTGAATCAGGCACTTGCACAAAAGAAAATAAAACCAATTTGTAGTTGATGACGCATCAGGGCTGATAATTTGAAAGTGGCAGGGATGGTGCACTTTCCAGACCCTTCTCTCCTAGAGTAATGGGCAAATCCTTACAGAGGGCAAGGCTTATCTTCCAGAGGGCAGGATGGATCCCTGGCTCATGCAGCCCAGGGCATCACACAGACAGAGGTGAAATCAAAGAGGCCTTTACCAAGCTGAGAAGACAGCTTGAAAAACACACATCCTGTACTTTTTCTTTTAGTTTGGAAGAATTTGAGTCATATGTAGAGGCTCAAGCAATCTACTTCTTCCCTGGACCTAATGTCATAAGTTTGCTTATTTATCTACACTCTATCTCATTTCACAAATTATATTTTATGTTTTGCTCTATGCTCCTATCCTTTATGCAACAAAGTGAAATGTTAATGAAAACTGAAATTTACTTATTTCAATCAATTCCTTGCTCCCTTTCCCTGATTCCGCTTTCCAGGCTTCCAGCTTTCAGGTTGACTCTACAGGGCCCTCCATTACACCAAGATCCAACAATCAATTGCCGTCTGTTGAGTCCCCCTCCCATCTATTGGGCTCCCTCGTCCAAGAACTGTGCTGGATGTGAAAATGGATGTAACCTCATCCTCAGGTAACCAGGAATCCAGCTGAAACCCAAAGGCCTGGCCGTGAACTTCCTGGTACATATCATTCAACTTGTTGCCATATGAATTTATCAAGGTGTTTGGTGTTTCTGTGGAAATCATCAGGCCAAGCTACCAGGCCCTGACTTCAGGAAACTTGAGATCTCATTGTGGAAATGTCATTTTCATGCATGAGATGACCCAAGCTTTGTTGAATGCTAGACAAAGGGTCCTTTGTGGCCTGGAGTGACTAGTAGTGGGAGGTTTCCTGGAAGACGAGGAGGATAGGTGAGATTAGAGAGGTGAAGAGGATGATGGAATCTGCCCAAGGAGAGGAAAGGGGTGTGGTGCATTCTAGTACGTGGGAGCAGACTGAGATGCATCAGTTATTCATAAATATTTCCTTTTCATAGCAAGAAAAGTTTTTTATTGGAGGGAGTAGTAAAACGCCATGAAAGGCTAGCACTCAGATTTTTCTATCTGCCTTCTTTCCTATTTCCATATACAAATACGTTGCATCTGCAGATGGGGATGTGATTTTATCTAAGGGCAGATGTGCCTGAACATGCTCTAAATTCAGGTGCTGGGACACCGGACCAGTGCCAGCAGTCGCTCCAAAGCACTGCCGCCTGACTTGGATGTGAATTCTTCCTTGTGGTGATGGCCTGGGTGGCCCAGTCCAGCCCTCCTGGTTGATACCCTGGTGGCCACCATTGGCATCGGGCGCGGGACTGCTGGCTCGCATGAGGCCCCCTGCAATGCTGACCCCACTATAACAACCAGTTGAGCAAATCAGGCAAAGCCAATCACTAGCAGTTAACATGAATCAAAAGTGTTGAGACAGAAATACAATATTGATATGATTAGGCTGTGTCACCACCCAAATCTCATCTTGAGTTGCAGCTTCCATAATTCCTGTGTTGTGAGAGGGACCCAGTGGGAGATAATTGAATCATGGGGGCAGTTTTCCCCATACTGTTCTCGTGGTAGTGAATAAGTCTCATGAGAGCTGATGATTTTACAAGGGGTTTCCCCTTTTGCTTGGCTCTCATTCTGTCTTATCTGCCATCGTGTAAGTCATGCCTTTCGCCTTCCACCGTGATTGTAGCCTCCCCAGCCACATGGAACTGTGAGTCCATTAAGCCTCTTTTTAAAAAAAAATAAATTACCCAGTCTTGGGTATATCCTTATCAGCAGTGTGAAAATAGACTAATACAAACATCAAGCTGGTTGCTCAAGCTGTTAACTAATTACAGCCCACCCTGGACAAGGCAAAGAAAAGTATACAGAAGAAGTGGAGGGACACTCAAATTTATTAAGCCCCTTCCTCGTGCCAGGCACCAGTAGGAACTTTATGCCCGTAATTTTTATTCAATTTTCACACTGTTCCAGGAGGTAAGTAGTAGTATTCCTATTTTCAGATGAGGAAGGTGAGATTTAGAAAAAGTTAAGTCACTTTCCCAAATCAACACTGAGAAGTGGGAAAGCTGGGATTGAAACCCAGTCTACGTGAGCCCCTTTATTCTCTTTTCTCTACAGTTCACACCATCGGAAAGCACATTAAGAACCCTCTGGTCTGGCCAGGCACAGTGGCTAACACCTGTAATCCCAGCACTTTGGGAGGCCGAGACGGGCTGATCACGAGGTCAGGAGATGCAGACTATCCTGGCTAACACTGAGAAACCCTGTCTCTACTAAAAAAAAGTACAAAAAAATTAGCCGGGCGAGGTGGCGGGCGCCTGTAGTCCCAGCTACTCGGGAGGCTGAGGCAGGAGAATGGCGTGAACCTGGGGAGGCGGAGCTTTCAGTGAGCCAAGATCGCAACAGTGCACTCCAGCCTGGGTGACAGAGTAAGACTCTATCAAAAAAACAAAAACAACAACAACAAAAACAACCCTCTGGTCCAATTCCACATATCGTGCATGGATCCCCTACAACATCCCAAACAAGTGGGCCTCCAGCTCATGCCTGAACTGTCTCTAGGGATGGGAGCACCTTGCTTCCAGAGGCAGGAAGCAGTTCTCCAAAAGAAAGGAAGCTCTTCTTCATAATGATGCCATCTTTCCAAAGGTCTTCATGCTGCCCCTCTCAGAATAGGCCTGGCTCCCTTTCCTCCTGACGGCCCTTCCAACATTTGAGGACAACTGTCATGAACTCAGACCCTTGAGCCTTCTCTTCTCCAAACTGACAAGCCCAGATCCCTCCTCCTGTGACAAAAATGTCTCAAGGCCTTTACCCAAAAAAGCAAAGTTACTTAAGTCACTGCCGAAAGAAGAGAATATGTGTATCTTAAATAAGCCTCAGCAACACATTCTTCAACCCCACTCATTCCCACAGTAATCTTCAGGCTGAGTCAAATTTCCATCTCCCTCCATCAAGCCCCTTTCTTGTTTGGTTCTTGGGAGAAGTGGAAGGCACCTAGGAGCCATTTTCAGCATCATACACCCAGGAGCCACCCAAACAGGCTGGGAGTTTCCAGGAGGCTGTCATCTAAATCAGCTCATCTCAGACATGGCCATGCCTTTGACAAGCCCGTGGTCTTGTTAAACTCCAGATTCATTTTCAGATGCTCTGGACCAGGCCCTGAGAGTCTGCATTTCTAACAAGCTCCCAGGTGATGGTTCTAGTCCAGGTACCACACTTTGAGTAGCTCGGTGCTAAAGGACATCACCTTCTTTAAAAAGGAAAAGCCAAGTACATGTTCTAAGAGCTCATGGGAAAGCCATGGGTGGTTGTGAAAATGCATGCTACGGAATTTGTTGCTCAATTCTCTTGATTTTTCTTCAGCAACGTTTTATTGAGAAAAATAATTGTTAACATCATGACTTTTTAAACTTGCCTAAGGAGAGATGTTGATACTGTGTAAGAGTGAGAAGGCATATCCAATGCAGAGGGTGACGGAAAGAAACTCACCCCTCTCAACTGGCATTCAACAGAGCAGAGCTGAGCTAGATCACTACCCACCTGGGCAAGCCGCCAGCAGAGCACAAAGCCCAAAATGCATCAGGAGATGCTCAGATCTGAGACAGGAAAGCAACCTTACAGCCACGACTTCACGTGAGGTACTCTATTTTGATCCAAGCTCCCGGCGGTACTTTCAACTCATGAGATCTAGCATGTACACACACGCACACACACACATGCACATATGCACACACTCGTGCACTCATGCACACAAACACGCCTCCCCAACATCAGATTGGGCATGCACTGTCAGCACTGTGATGTCCAGGAGCATAAATCATCGCATCGTTACCAACTGGCTTCAGGCTGAACAGATCAAAATGCATCAAATAAATGAAATGAGGCACAGGACATCATTCCCTTTGGCATTTTGGGAACTTAGATGTTCACTAGACTGAGCTGCCCTCAGCAGAGCTACACCTTTGCATACTGTTCCCCCAGACTAGCACAGAGCCTGGCACACTTGAGCTGCTCGATAAAGGGCTAGTCCTGAAGTCACAGAGGTGTTGGAATGGAGATGAGCCATGCTGCTAGGAACTGTCCTCCTCTGTCCAGAAGCCAGAGAGCCTTTCTACCAACCAGTTAAGGACTTGATGTTAATTTGGCATCTTCTAAGCCCATTGGAAGTCTGGGGACCATTTGGGGGGTCACAAACTAGAGGCAGGTGCATCTGGCTTGACAAGCATAGCATTTAAGAATAATCTGTCTGAATTTGGTGTGGAATAGTTCTCCAGGGTCGCATGAATCCCTGTTGCTAACATCAGACCTGCTTCATTCCAGCTGCTTCCCGGGTATCTCCACACAGATGTGCATTAGGACTCTTAACATCAAACATACCAGAGCAGAACTGTCTATTTCTCCCAGAAATCTGCTCTTCCCCAGATTTTACCATCTCAGTAAATGGAACCACCTTCCCCCTACCCTGCCCTCCCCACCAAAGTTGATCAGGACAAAAATGTGACAGTACCCTTATTTCTATTCTTTCTGTCATACTCATAGCCCTTGCATCAGTAAATCGTGTGGGTTTCACTTTTAAATAGATCCTAAACTCCTACCACTCCTTCCAGCTTCTCCCCTGAAGTTGACCCAAGAATGCAAGGCCCCTCACTTAGAGGTTCCCCCAGACTGCGGCACCTCCCTGTGCAAAGCCCTCAGTGTTTCTCCTGGCGTTCAAATCACTGCCTCCAAATCCCTTCCTGTCCAGAGCTCATCTTCTCTTCTCATCTGCTAGTTAACTAAGCTCTCGAATCTGCCAAATGTATTCCCATTTCACTTGTTTTTCCTGCCTGGAATGCTATGCTGCTGGTACTAAGGGTCCAGTTGTAGTGGCCACCCTGGCAGACCCTTCCACATGCACTTACATGTGCAAACTCATGCAGTCTTTGTAACAGAGCTTTGTAACAGGGAGGCAGGGCTATTGTCATCCCCTTTACTCATGAGGTAACTGAGGCACAGGGAGGTTAGGTGCCCCGCCCAAGGCCATACTGCAGGTAAACGACAGCGCTGGATTTATATCTGAGCAGTCTATCCAGGACCTCACTGAATCACTGCCACTCTGCCCCTTACACAGCTCGTCACTTGCACAGCTGCTTTCTCACCTTACAAGATTCAGCTGAAACATCATGTCCCCTGGTACTTCCCTGACCATCTCCTGTCTCAAGCACCTATCAGTATCTAGAATTAGCCTATTTACTCATGTGCTTACATATTTCTCCATCACAAACACAGACACAAAAGGATATAAGCTCCCTGAAAGCAGCTGCCAGCAGCCTCATTCTCTGTACCCTCAGAACCAGAATAGTGCCTGGCACAAGCCCCTTTCATCAAATATTAACCAACCTACTGCCTACTTTATATTAGCACTGGGGTCCTGCACGCGCTTGAGTCTCCATACTCTGTCTTGTCCTGTCCTGTACATTCCATAGGCTCCCAGCAGCTTCCTCTACAGGACACAATCCACATCTGGATGACAAAACGCTCCATAATGTGGCCCAGCCATCCCTCTGGCCTTGTCCCCACTCCTCCCCTCCCACACACACCTGCACATCAGCTGTCCTGAGCCACTCCACCTGTGCCCCCCCCCCCGAGATGAACAAGTCCCTCTGTACATGCTCCTATCCCTTGGCACCAGTTCTCTATAATGAGGAATGTAAAGACTGCAGGCTTGCCCGGGCGCAGTGTCTCACACCTGTAATCCTAGCACTTTGGGAGGCCGAGATGGGTGGATCACCTGAGGTCAGGAGTTCGAGACCATCCTAGCCAATATGGTGAAACCACATCTCTACTAAAAATATAAAAATTAGCCAGGCGTGATAGCACATGCCTATACTCCCAGCTACTCAAGAGGCTGAGGCAGGAGAATCACTTGAACCCGGGAGGTGGAGGTTGCAGTGAGCTGAGATCGCAGCACTGCACTCCAGCCTGGGTGACAGAGTGAGACTTCATCTCAAAAAAAAAAAAAAAAAAAAAGACTGCAGGCCTTTAGAGGTCAGGAAGACCTAACTCGGAATCCTGGCTCCTCTGCCATCTTACCAAACCTCTCTAAGTCACTTTCCTTGTAGGTAAAAATGTCACATACTCACTCCTCAGGGTTGTCAGAATGAGGGATAAACTATGTAAAACAGTTAGAACAGTCTTGGCACGTGGCCATGATGAGCTGCTCAGTAAGAAGTGGATGGTGGTGGTGGTATTGGTTAAGGTCTATTTGTATTAAAGAAATGTGTAGAGACACTTCCTTAACATTCTTTGCATCTTCACTGAGCATGTGTGTGACACATAAATCTCAATAAACATCTACTGCAAAAGTGGGTAAAGGATGTCCTTGGAAGCTGCTTCCAGATGCCTCTAGGATCCCAGGAAGCCCAAACCCTGCTCTGGTCCTTTCATTTTGCTATTAACAAGAGAAAAACAATTGGGAAATGGATAAAATTTCATGTTTAGCACCCTTTGATCTTATGTTAGAAAAAAATAACCTAAAAAATGGGGGGACAGGAAAGACTTGGTTATGGTCTCTGGGAGGGGATGGGAGAAGGAACGCTGGCAATGAAGAGCTCCCCCAGGAACCTGGGCATCTGATTGAACCTTCAGGAATCACCTTTCTTATTTAAAAAAAAAAGACTATTAAAATATACAACTATGTATTTGTGAGCCAGAAAGAAATGAAGCATTATGGGCAAACCTATCATTGTCAGTTTTCAAATAAGGCAGTTCCTCATCACATACTGGCAACCTGGCTGGATTTGTTAAACTTCCACAGTGTCCCCTCTAAGACACTGAATAACATTAAGGGGTGGTGAGGCAGCCTGTGCTTTTGGAACGCCCATTATAAACCTTCGTGGACCTGCCTGATTGGTTTTTCTTTTCGTCTCCCTTTGTATACATTTCTACACAGGCTCATTTTTATTCCAAAGCATTAAACATGCACACACACACACCCACACACACACTCACAAAGACACATGTACACACACACTCACAACCCCTAATTGCCTGGAGAACCATAGCAGTTTTCATTTTCTCTCTCACAGGGCTTTCTGCTGCTGAGCTTAAGAGTCTACTCGCTAAGGATTCCAATCCATGAAAAGTCCAGGGCACTCAGAGAGAGGAAGGTTGTAGGGGTTCTTGTGTTAGGTGGGGGATTGGAACAAGACCCTGAGGAAATTAAATTTAAGCTCATGAGAATTCAAAAATATACTGCCCTTGAGTGTCCAAGGAACTACATTCCCTCGGCTCATCTTCATGCACAGCCTTGAGAAAGGAAAAACCAAGGATGTGCGCAGCCAAAGGAAACTGATTTTTCTATTCACTGTAAGCAACTGAGTGTCAGCAAAGCTGTATTATGAAAGTTGCTTCTAGGCCGGGCGCGGCAGCTCACACCTGTAATCCAAACACTTTTGGAGGCCGAGACAGGCCGATCATGAGGTCAGCAGATCGAGACTATCCTGGCTAACACAGTGAAACCCCGTCTCTAGTAAAAATACAAAAATTATCCAGGTATGGTGGCACGTGCCTGTAGTCCCAGCTACTCGGGAGGCTGAGGCAGGAGAATCGCTTGCATCCAGGAGGTGGGGGTTGCAGTGAGCCGAGGTCATGCCACTGCAATCCAGCCTGGGCAACAGAGTGAGACTCCGTCTCAACAAAAAAAAAAAAAGAAAGAAAATTGCTTCTAATCGTGTGACAGAGGATTTTGACGTCCATTGCTGTTTGTCACTTATAGCATAGTATAGTGACGGAGCTCTGGTTTTAGAGTCCCAGGGCCTGGTTTTAAAGCCCCACCTCTACCTGTCTGGCCCTGACTCCCTCACTCAGCCTCTGTGGGCCTGAGCTGCTTCTCCTACAAAACAACTGTAACCGTACAGTATCTGCCCTGTAGATCTCACAGCACTGAGAAAAAACTGAATGAGCTAACGTAAGCTATAAGGAGATGAGGGCCTCAAAGGGACTTCCTGACACACTGTGAAATTTTATATCTCAACTAATACAAAGAATTTTAATGTTTTAATCTCTTGGACAAACACTATGACCCCTTTATTCATCTTCAGAGTCTGTATTTAAACAACATCATAACGGGTATCATTAGTACAATGAGGAGAAATGCAACCAGTAAGAAGATGAAGCAGGCCTGGGGTTTAGATGGACTGGTCAGAGGGGGGCCTCTGATGAGGGCCTTTGAGCAGAGACCCACGTGAAGTGGGGATGTCCAGAGAAAAGCACAGCACAGGAGAGAGTGGTCAGTGCAAAGGCCCTGAGGCAGAGTGTGATGGATTGGAGACCATGCCCACTGCAGTGTCTAGCACGTAGAAAGCACGCAGTATGCAGGAGCCACTGTGATAAAGAGCATTGTTCTTACTGCTGCCAAAACACCAAGTTACCAGTTGTGGGTGAACCAAAGCCAGCAGGGAAACCCAGTATATTAATACATCACCACTAATGCTAGTTAGGGCCCCTTCAGACGGCAGCTCCACAGCCAGCTCTGCAGCTCTGGGGGCTCTTTTTAGTCTGCTACAGAAAAGTGCCAGGTGCGGTCAGGGGCCGTTAGGAACAGGCACAGGTGAGCAGCACATTTACTCCACTTCATCCTCAATTGCTTTCTTCCTCCTCCATATTTGCCTCCTTCCTTTCCCCAAACGCACCTTCTGAGGAAAGGAGGTCTCTGCCAGCGGCCAACCTTGCAGTCGCACTGCTCACATGTGCTGAGTGCCTAGTGTGTGCCCAGCTCTGGGCTAGGACTGGGAACCCTGAACTGCAACAAGGTGAGATCTTTCTAGGGGCTCACAGTTTGGGGATAAGTTATAGGTAGAGAATAAAAGCTTCTCCAAAGTAACGCCAGCCCAGCTGGAAAAGGAGCAGGGTGATCATCACCTCTGGGGGCATAGAGAAGAGAACATCCTCAGGGAAGCCCACCCTATACCGCTCACGACATGAGGTCCCCACTTATATGTTCTCATTGTACCCACTTCCTTTCCTCTCTTTCCTTTGTGGCCCTTATGAAAACTATAAATGAATAATGATTTAAAATCTATCTCCCCTGGTAGACTGTGGGCCCTGTGAGCCAGGGGGCTTGCTCTCTCTTGTTCACACCTGTATTCCTAGCACCTAATGCATGGCTAGAACACGGCAGGGGCACAGAAAGACACCATAAATAAATGAAGGTTGATGAACAACACAGCACTTCATTCTGTTGGGGAAGTGTGATATCTGCCTCTAAGATGGCTCCCAATAAGCCACCCGCTAGAATCCAAATCCTATGTGCACTCTTCCCACACTGAATCAGGAAGGACCAATGTCACCAACAAAATACTGTAAAATGATGATGTGTGACTTCCAAGGCTTGGAAAACGTCCAAGGCTCATAAGAAACATTGTTACTCCCACCTTGCTCTCTCTTAGATCAATTACTCTAGTGGGCAGACCAGGCAGCCATGCTATAAAGACATGCAAGCAGCCCTGGGGAGGGGTGCATCTGGGGAAGAACAGAGGCCTCCTCCCAAAAGCCAGCATCAATTTGCTCATCATGTGAATAAGTCACATTGGAAGTAGGACCTCCAGCCCCAGTCAAGCCTTCAGATGACTGCAGCCCTGGCTGACATCTCAAATGTGATCTCATGAGAGACTCCAAGCCAATATCACCCTGCCACACTGCTTCCAGTTTCCTGTCCCACAGGAAGTATGTGAAATAATACCTTTCTACTGCCATTTTAAGCTGCTAGACTTCAAGGTAGTTTGTTACTCAGCAACAGATAACTAATACAAGAAGGGATTAGAGAACCTTCAGAGAACCAAACTTTCAAGAACAAAAAGGATTTCACCAGGCCCAGAGATGCATGCATTGTGTTTCATACAATGAAATAAGGAAAGTACATAGGGGATTGTGTGCTCAAGAAATGGGAGAGCAACTCAGGTGGCTGGAGCACAAAGTACCAGGAACGTCATTGAAAGAGGAGATTGGACCTGGGTCCTGCATAGTCCTTGAATATTATTCTAAAGGATCTAGGTTCTTTAGAGGTGGGAATAATTATTTCCATCTTACGAATGAGACAACTAAAGCTCAGAAAGTTTAAGGAATTTGTCCAAGGGCCCCCAGTTAGTAAGTGGCAGTCCTGAAATTCAAATGCAGGATAAATTGACACTAGAGCTGGTGCTCTTTCCAACACCTTTGTGTCCAGAAAGCTCCATGGCTCCTCAAACAGGGGCCTCAAAGGCTCAGAAAACTTTCAATCCCCAGTGACTTCTAACTTCCAAAGACTTCCCACAGCCTGACCCAATGGGTGATCCAGTGCTTCTGCCCTGCCTGCTGCATAGAGCAAGGTGACATAACAGCCTATGTCCTCCTGCCCTGCCCATGTGGAAGACTCCCCAGGGTCACCTTCTTCCAGGGAGGAACTCCTCACAGCCAAAGACACTCTTCCTTTCTAGCCCCAGCTCTCCTGGGCCTCCCCACTGCCTCACAACCATGATGCCACTCTGTGTCCCCAAGAGATTAACTCTGTCCCTGGGTGGCTCTCTCTTCCCTCCTGCAGACCAGGCAAAGGCAGCATTCCAAGGCAGCTTCGAATGACCTCCTGAGACAGCAGCAGAAGCTGGAGCAAGCTGACAGGATGTGCTTCCCACCCCCAAGCCCACCATGAGGATATTAGACCACCACCTGCTGCTCTTTTGTAAGGGAGAGGTGCTTTGGGTCCTGAAGACCACACGTAGAAAAAGAGAAAGGAAATTCACATTTCCGAGCAACTTCTCTATATGAGTCCTGGGCTTTCTCCACATTATTTCTGTCCTCACCATGACCCTGTGAGGTAGGCATTACTATTCTCTTTTGCCAGGTGAGTAAACAGGGGTCCAAATAAGTTAATTTGCCCAAGGTCATGGACAACTGTTGTGTACAGCCAGGCAGGTTGTGTAGTGCACAAGTCTAGGGAGCACCTATCACATCATAGTCAACATAGATTTATATATTTATTGTGAAAATTTTGCAGCAGAAAGTGACTTCAGAAGGGGCACCTTTTCCTATTTGCACAAAGGAACATCTGGGTCGCAGTGATTCTGTGAGAGTACCCTCTTGGTCAGTGGTGATTTGACCTCGTGTCTGGTTGACTCAAGCCCTGTCTTTTTCCACCAGACCTTTATACCTCTATTGGGATAATTTCAAGCATGTTCATATCAAGTTCTTCAGAGCTGAACTGACAGTGATGGAATCACAGGCATCTAGACCATTCCAGCTGGAAAAGATGTTAGCAATCTGTAATCTACCTCAAAACTTTCCCTTTGCATTGGAAGAATACAGGCCCAAAGATGGAAAGTGAGCTGCTCAAGGTCACACAGCTGGAAGTGGCACAGCTGGGACCTGCATCTTGTGCAACTGAAGGCAGGTCAGCCTGGCTATAAAGTCATTCTAATTACAACCATAAATGGTCAGAGCTAGATTATGTAGGCTAGTGGTCTCAACTTTCTTTTGCAGCAGAATCACTTTTTCAGTTGTCAGTGGAGGCAGTGAGTGAAGGGTCACAAGAGACAGTGTCCCTCACCTGACAACTTTCTGAAGTCCAAGCTTAAAAACAAAAGAGGTTGAAGGGAAGGAGGGGGCAGCTCAGAAGCCTCTCTGGAATAGAAAAGAACATTCCTCTGTAGGCCTGTCAGGTCCTGGGAGGGAAAACGTTGTCAAGTGAAACCTTCTAAGCCCTCCCATGTGGCTCTCAAGGCAATCATTGTCCACCTTGAAGGGAGGACTCAGCCCCTGCACAAGCCATCCTGGCTCCCATGGAGCCTCTGAAAACCATGGTGATGGCCCCCGAGTGGCAACTCAGTTCTGTCTGGGCTCATGCCAAGGTGACAGGAGCCAAGGGAGGAAAAACACAGGGAGGAAATCGAGCATGTAATTTGCTCTTCCTTGGAAGATGCCAATTAAAATGCTTCTGTCTGAGAAGAATGCCCGTTCAGCCCCTACTCCTATGGGGCTGCCTCATTCGCAGCCCCTTCCAGAGTCCCCAGGGTGCAGCCTCCTTTCCAGATAATGAAGCCCAAGTATGCCCAAGTTAGAAGCCTTAAGACCCTCTAGAATCACAGTAACCACCACCCCTCCTCCCACCAACAGACACTGGAGCTCAGGGAGGCAGGGAGACTTACCTGCCTGAAATCACTCAACTGATCCTTCTTGGCTCAATGGCAGTCATGAGATGAAATTTTAGGCAGCATTGAATGAAAATGGTTACTCTAGCCTCACATGAATCCAGAGTCCACCCCTTTTCCTGCTTGAGTCACTGATACAGACCCTATGCACAGCTGGTTAGGAGTCATGGAGGTAGAAGACCCAGGATGCTGTACTCCTGAAGCTCCATACCTCACACAACCCGGGGGAGCAGTGACTACTGAGCTCCCTGAAAACTGATGCCTGACAAAGCTTATGGGTAAGTCATAGAATAAGGGTCTAATTAGTCACCAACAGATCTCTGTGCAACTATCATCTCATCTGGCACTCTTCCATTATAATTGGAGTCCAATTTTTATAAAGTAGGAAGACCAGCTTACCACCCCACAGGAGCTAAGTAAATCTTAAAGCCTGTGGGGATAATTATTTAAATGAGAAACACCCTGAAAGAGGGTCTGGGCAAATTTAATCTTTTCCTGGTATTACTAATGAGTTTAGTCCCATTTTGCAAGTGAACAAGATGAATGTGCAACATTTGGTCATAACATAGAAGTCATTCTCAGTCAAAATATTATCCAGTACACAGAAGAAATTATGAAAATCACACCCAATCCAAAACCATACAACAGAGAGTTCACTGGTTCTAAGGATTTGCAATAGTGTTCTGGGAAGATACTCACTAGCTTAGAGTAACTGAGAGCACAGGATAGAATGCCAATACAAATACACATGTGTACACACACACACACGTGCATGCACACACACTTTCACACACATTAACAGTATATAGAAAACTATGGACAACTATATGTCAATAAATGTAAAAATAGTTGAAATGGATAAATTCCTAGAAAAAATTTAACATCAAAACAGATTCAAAAAGAGATGGAAATACTATCTGAATACACCTTATACCACTGAAGAAATTAAATCTGTAATAAAACATTTATCTACCAAAGGAAAAAAGATACAAGAAAACACCCAATCCAGATAATTTTACAATCAAGTTCTATTAAATATTCAAGGAACAGATCAATCAAAACATATAAACTGCACCAGAGAGACACTGCTCTCCAAAACTGAAAGGGACAACACATGAAAGAAAAATTGTAGATCAATTCTTATCACTCAGTAATCAGTAGAACGATTAGCCAGAAAATTAGCAAGATATAGAACTCAATGCCATCAACCAACTGAATAAAAATGACATTTATAGAACTTTCTACCCCAAAATAGCAGAATAGAACATTCATTAAGATAGACTAAATCACGGGTCATAAAACAAAGCCTACCAAACTTAAAGGAAATGAAAGCATACAAAGTATGTTGTCTCACCAAAATGAAACTAGACAGAAAGTCACTAATACAAAGATAACATGAAAATCTCTAATCGCTTAAAAATTAAATAAAACACTTATAAATAATCTATCAGTCAAAGAGTAAATATCAGGGGACATTTTAAGATATTTTGAACTGACTAAAAATAAAAATGCAATTTATCAAAATCTGTGGGATGCAACTAAAGCAGTGCTTTAAAAAAATTATAACATCAAATGTTTTATTAGGAAAAAAGAGTTATTAAATCAATAATATGTGCTTACCAAACTAGAAAAAGAAAAGAAAATTATACCCACTGGAGCAGAACTCAACGAAATATTTAAAAGAACAACAAAGAAAACCAGTCAAACCACAACCTGATTCTTTAAAAAGATCAGTAAAGTTGATGAACCTATGGCAAAACCTGAAGACAGCAAGACAAAGAAAATATGATAGAAGACACAAATTACCAATATCAGGAATAAAGTAGGGGCTCAACACAGACCGTGAAGACAACGAAAAGATAATAAAAGACCATTATGAACTCTATGCACATAAGTTTCACAACTTAGATAAAACTTAGAACACCTCCTCAAAGACTTCAGATTTCCAAAACTTGTGGCACATATACACCATGGAATACTATGCAGCCATAAAAAAGGATGAGTTTGTGTCCTTTGTAGGGACATGGATGCAGCTGGAAACCATCATTCT
>NW_012101209.1:412817-460862 GCF_000951045.1 Mandrillus leucophaeus | reverse complement strand
CTAACATGGTGAAACCCTGTCTCTAATAAAAATACAAAAAATTAGCCGGGCGTGGTGGTGGGCGCCTGTAGTCCCAGCTACTGGGGAGGCTGAGGCAGGAGAACGTCATGAACCCAGGAGGCGGAGCTTGCAGTGAGCCGAGATCCCACCACTGCACTCCAGCCTGGGCAACAGAGCAAGACTCCATCTCAAGAAAAAAAAAAGAGTGAAAGGCAATGTTTTCCCTTATTCCCTTATTGGGAACTTAGGGGAATTCCCAACAAGGGAATAAAGGAAAATGTCCACTCACCACTCCTATTCAACATCATATTGGAAGTCTTAGCCAGTGCAATAAGGCAAGAAAAGAGAGAGAAAGTGAATGATGAAGGAAGGAAGAGAGAGATAGAGGTCAAGCATGTTAGAAAGAAAAATTAAAACTGGTCTTATTCATAAGTGACATGATTGTCTATGTAGAAAATCCACGGAATCTACAAAAAAACTCCTAGAACTAATGAGCAACTTTAGTAAGGTCAGAGAATCTAAGATCAACACACACACAAAAATAATTTTTCTATATACTAGCAAGGACAATTGGAAACTAAAATTTCAAAAACAACACTGTTTACAATACACTCCCTCTCCATGAAATACATAAACATCTAGTGAAACATATACAGGATTTGAGTGCTGAGAACTATAAAATACTGTTGAAGAAACCAAAGAAGACATAAATAAAAGGAGAGACATATTGTGGTCCAGAGTTGGAATATTCAATATTGTAAAGACATCAATTCTCCAGAAACTGACCTACTGATATAACACAATTCTGATCAAATTCTAGCAGAAATCTTGGTAAATATATGCAAGCTGATTTTGAAATGTATATGGAATGGCAAGTGAACTAAAATAGCCAAAATAATTTTAAAGAATAAAGTTGGAGGGATCATACTACCTTATTTTAAGACTTAAGCTACAGTAATCAAGACAGTATGGTATTAACAAAGGGATAGACATGTAATCAATAGAACAGAATAGAAAGTCCTGGAAAAGACTCATACAAATATGGCCAATTGATTTTTGACAATTGCAAAGCACTTTAATGGAGGAAGAATAGTCTTTCCCACAAATGATGTTGGAATAATTGAACATCCATATACCAAAAAAAATTAGCCTAGACCTAGACCTCATATATTATAAACAGATCAATTCAAAATAGATCATAGATCTAAATATAAGACATAAAATCTATTTTAAAAACTTTGAAGACTACCTAAATAAATGAGAGACATACCACATTCATGTTTTGGGAGACTCAATTCTTAGTGTTCTTAATATGACAACAAAAGATCCATAAAAGAAAAAAATAAAATAGACTGCATCAAAATTTAAGATGTTGCTTTGCAAAAGACACTGTTAACAGGATGAAAAGACAAGCTATAGCCTGGGAGAAAATATTTGCAAACGACACATACGACAAAAGACTTGTATTCAGAATACATAAAAAATTCTCAAAACTCACTAGGAAAAAAACATTCAACCCTAATTAAAGATGGACAAAAGATTTACACATTTTACACAGAAGATACACAGTAGTCTAAAAAAAGCATATAAAAAGATGTTAAATATCATTGTCTATTAAGGAAATGCCATTATCTATTAAGGAAATGCCACCGTGAGATGCTACTCCATATCTCAGGCTATATAGGATGGCTAAGATTAAAAATTTTGATGATACCAAGTGCTGGTGACAATACTGAGCAACTTGAATTCTCAACTCCTGTTATTAAGAATGCAAAATAGTACAGCCACTCTAGAAAATAGCTTTACAGTTTCTTATAAAGTTAAACATCCACCTAATACAAGTTTTTATTCTAAAGAAATGAAAATTTATAGTCACACAAAAACCTGTACACAAATGCTTATGGCAGATCTATTCATAATCACCAAAAACTGGAAACAACCCAAATGCCCTTCAGTGGGTGAATAGATAAATAAACTGTGGTACAGCCATACAATGGAATACTACTACTCAGACATACAAAGGAGAAAGCTACTGATACATGCAACATCTGGAATGGATCTTGTAGGTATATGCTGAGTCAAAAAAAGTCAGTCTCAAATGGTTACATACTGCATGAATCTATTCATGTAATATTCTTTTTTTTTTTCTTTTTTTCAGATGGAGTCTCCCTCTGTCACCCAGGCTGGAGTGCAGTGGCACAATCTCGGCTCACCGCAAGCTCCGTCTCCTGGGTTCACACCATTCTCCTGCCTCAGCTTGCCAAGTAGCTGGGACTACAGGCACCCACCACCACACCTGGCTAATTTTTTTTGTATTTTTAGTAAAGACAGAGTTTCACCATGTTAGCCAGGATGGTCTTGATCTCCTGACCTCGTGATCCGCTGTCTCAGCTATTCATATAATATTCTTAAAAATAATAAAATTATAAAGTCAGAGAACAGATCAGTGGTTGTCAAGGGCTAGGGATTGGGAGGGAGTTTGATTATAAAAAGATTACACAATGGAGTTTCTTTTGGGTGATGGAACTATTCCATACTCTTACTGTGGTGGTAGATGCATGAATTTAAATATGTTAAAACTTATTGAACTGTATGCCAAAAATATTTCTATATTAATTTAAAAAATAAAATTTGAAGCAAAAAAACTCTCAGCAAACTAAAAATAGGAGAAAATTTCTGATCAAGAGAATCTACTAGACACCTACCAAGCATTCTTCTAAGAGGTGAACATGAGAATTTCCTTTCAGGTCAAAAATGAAATAAGGATAGCCACTATCTGTACTTGGCTCTGTTAGGCCAGGGGTTATAATTTTTTTTTTTTTTTTCTTTTTTGAGATGGAGTCTCGCTCTTGTTGCCCAGACTGGAGTGCAATGGCATGATCTTGGCTCACTGCAACCTCTGCCTCCCGGGTTCAAGCTATTCTCCTGCCTCAGCCTCCTAAGTAGCTGGGATTACAGGCATGTGCCACCACGCCCGGCTAATTTTGTATTTTTAGTAGAGATGGGGTTTCTCCATGTTGGTGAGGCTGAACTCCTGATCTCAGGTGATCCTCCCACCTCAGCCTCCCAAAGTGCTGGGATTACAGGCGTGAGCCACCACGCCCAGCCAAAGGTTATAATTTTTACCTAGGAAATCCAAGAGAATCCACAGACAAACCATTAGAATTAATAAGAGAGTTAAGCAAAGTTGCTGGATCTAAGGCTAATAACAAAAATCTATATTGTGTTCCTTTACACCACCAATGTACAATTAGAAAGTATAACTTTTCAAATGACATCTTCTACAATGGCAATACAAATTTATAAAGTGCCAAGGAATAAATCTAGCTAATGCATCAAAACCATTATGAAGAAACTTATAAAATGTTATTAAAAGATATTTTAAAAGGTCAGATATTGATCCTCTTCATGAATAGGAAGACAACAGAATAAAGATGTCAGTTCTCTCCAAATAAAGGTATACATTTTAACTAAGTACTTGTAAAGCATTTAGAACAGTGCCTGACATATAATAAGTGAGATATAACTGCTGTTGAATAAATAAATCAAAATTCCAACGAAGTTTTTCATGGAACTTGACAAGCTTGTTCTAAAATTTGTAAGGCAGAACAATGGTCCAAATATAGCCAAAGCAATCTTGAAGAACAGAGGTGGGAGGAAGGATAATGTTCACTCTATCAGATATTAGCACTTAATTATGAAACCATTAAGACAATGTTTTTATTGGCCCAGGAGTAGACACACAAACTAATGGAATGAAATAAAGAGTTCTAAAATGTTTGCTATGTGAAAACTCGACATAGAACAAGTTACAAATTAGACGCGGGAACTGTTAGTTATCCATATTGGGGAAAATAAAGTCCTAATTCACACCATTTACAACTTTCAATTCCAGGAAGAATAAAGACCTAAACATGAACTGCAAAATGTTATTTCCTCAGGGTGTGAAAGGACTTCCTTAGCCAAAAAGTGCAGACCATAAAGGAAAGGATTGACAAGCAACAAGAAAGTGTTTTAAAACACCTGTGTTTCAAAAGATAACCAGGCTGGGTATAGTAGCTCATGCCTGTAATGCCAGCACTTTGCGAGGCCAAGGCAGGAGAATTGCTTGAGGCCAGGGGTTTGAGACCAGCCTGAGCAATGTAGCAAAACCCCATCTTCACAAAACATTTTTAAAAAATAAGGCTGAGGTGGAAGGATCGCTTGTGCTCAGGAGTTGAGTCTGCAGTGAGTCATGATTGTGCCACTGCACTCTAATATGGGTGACAGAGTGAGGCCCTGTCTCCAGAAAAAAAAAATATATGTATAGCCAAGCGTGATGGTGTATGCTTATAGTACTAGCTACTCAGGAGGCTGAGATGAGAGGATTGCTTGAACCCAGGAGTTCTGGGTTGCAGTGAGCTATGATTGCACTACTGCACTCCAGCCCAAAAGACAGAAGGAGACTCTGTTTCTTTAAAAAAGAAAATCCATAAACAAAGTGCAATACCAACCAGAGAGCAGAAGAATATATTTATAACCAACAAAATGCTACTATACAAAATACAAAAGAACCCTATAAGTCAATAGAAAGCAACAAATAATGTAATGATTTTAAAAATTAGATAAAGTAGATAAACAGGCAATTCACAAAAGTGGAAACTAAAATGGATAATAAGCTTTTTTAAATGCTAAACTTTACTAATAATCAGGAAAATGAAAAATGAAAACCACAATGAAATGGCATCAAATTAAGTATAGCGATGTTCTTTAGAGGACAGGGAAAGAAATGAGACCAGGAAGGATGTCACAGAGAGCACTGACTATATTTGTAATTGTGACAATCACTAGAACCATTCACAAACATTTAGGTTCCACTACTTTTAGGCACATGGTAGGATTGTTCTTCCTCACACCTTTAAGGTAGGCAAGTATATATGATTTGCTTCTGCCAAGGTAATGTATGCGGAGATGTCACTTATAGGTGGAAACCTTTAAGAGCCAGCATGCAATTCAACATCTCTCTTTCCTTTTGTCACAGTCTGTCAGTGACTGACAACAATGCTGTCAGCCTGGATCCTGAATTGGGCCCCTGCTACCCCATGTATAGGCATGCACCATGAGTTAGAGGTAAAACTTGTTTGTTTGTTTGCATGGGTTGGTTGGTTTGTTTGTTTTAAGCCACTTACATGTGAAAGCTGTTTGTTGTGGCAGCATAAGCTAGCCCATTCTGAGAGTTACCTTTTAATCCTTTAACTGGATGGAGGGTATGTGTATGCACATTATATTATTCACTGTACTTTGTGGATATAAAATATTTCATAATTTTTAAAGAACAGTTTATGGTAATGAATGATTATCTAGGTTAGATGTAAGACATACATGCCTCCATTCTACAAATATTAACTGAGGGCTTACTATGTGCTAGGCACTATTCCATGTGCTAGGGATTCAACAGTGAACAAAATGGAAAGTCCCAGATTTTGCAGAGTTTACAAGAGGAAAGGCAGAAAACAAACAGATTTAATAGGTCAGGTGGTGTTCTTTACTATGATTAAAAAAAAAAAAAGCAAGGTTAAGGATATAGAGAGTAAAAAAGTATTATTTTAAACAGTGTGGTCAACAAACTCTCTGATACAGAAACATCTGAGTGGTGAAAAGAATGCAGGGATTTAGGAGAGGGAGGAGAGACAGTAAGTGGCAAAAATTTTACTAAAAAGGTGAGGACTCTTGTGTCTGGAGCTGAATGAGAGAGCTGGGAACAAGACAAGATAGGGCCCTCCAGATCATAGACGGCCACCAGAGGGTTTGGAGCAGAGCAGGGATATGACCTGACACGTTTTTAAAGGGTCACTCTGGCTGCTGTGGCAAGAATCTTTAAGAGTTGGTGGGTGGAAGCACGGAGACCACTTGGGAGGCTAATACAATGTTCAGTCAAGAGAAAATAGTGATTTGGTCAAAAAGGAGAGCTGAAGGTGGTGAGACATGATCTGCTTCAGGATTATGGGTTGGACAACAGAATCTGTGGTGTTGGGTTGCATATGCAGTATGAGGGAAAGAGGCAGGTCAAGGATGACTGTAAAGCATTGGCCTGAGCAACTGCAAGAACGGAGATGCCATAAACTGAGTAGAAAAGACTGGAGGAAGGGCAAGGTGGGGGAGAAGGCCGGACCAATTTGGTTTAGCTATGTTCTCTCTGAGAGTCCTATTTGAATTCCAAATGGTGGCATCAAAGAGGCAATTAGATACACGAGCCTGGAGTTCAGGGGAAAAGTTCAGACTACAGCAGTCAGCCTGCAGCTGGTATTTAAGCCATGGACTGAATTAGCTCACTTACAACATAAATGTAGATAGAGAAGCCACCCAAGGAATTAACCTTGAGGCAGCACAGCCAACCTAGAAGGAGCCTCCACTGAAGAAGAACCAAGACTTGTACCTCATACCCAAGTGAAGAAGGTGTTTTAAGAAGGAGTGAGTGGCCAACCATGTCAAATGCTGCAGGGTGTCAAATATGATGGCTTCCTGATTTGGCCAATGTGGAGGTCATGAGTGATCTTGACAAAAGCAATGCCATCGGAGTTGTGGTGGGGTGCAGGACTGGTGTAGACTGAAGAGAGAAAACTGAGTCTCCATGTAAAAAAAAATTATGTTAAGGAAATTTTCTACAAAGATATCTAAGAAATGGGGCAATCACTAGAGGAGACAGTTATGTCAATACATGGTTTCTTTTTTAAAATGGAAGCTATTAGAGCATATATGCATGTAGGTAAGAATGATCCAGTGGAAAAAGAATAATCAATCATGCAGTGGAGGGGGCAGCAGTTGCAAGCAAAGTTCCTGAGAAGGCGAGGAAACATAGGATCCATTACACCAGTAAGGATGCTAACCTCAGCCGCCGCCTATCTGCTGTATCCACAGAGAGGAGATGGGTAGAAACAGCAAGTGATGGAAACAAATGCAGAGTGTGTGAGTGCAGATGCAGGGAGGGTGGGAGACACAGCAAGCGGAGCATGTGGAAGTTCTCTTCTGATTGCTTCTACCTTCTCAGGGGGATAAGAATCAAGGTCATCAGCAGAGAATGGGAAGAGTGGGCAAATTCTGAGAGTATAAAATAGTTGTCTCTCAGAGTGGGAGAATGCACTGACCAAGATTTGCCAGATAGCACAAGGATCCATTATAAGATTTGTGGTCATGAATTTTTAAATGAGACAGTAAGCATGGTTTACCTGGGTTTGGGGCTTGCCAAGCAAATAGAAGGGAGAGAGAGTTGAAAGGATATGCAAGGGAATGAGTGTAATGGTAGCCCATGAAAACAAAATTGAGTAAGGAGAGAACTTAGAGTCTAATAGAGCTGATGGACAATGAAGACAGGTTCAAGAATTCGGAGTTCCCAGGGGGATGAACAATTGTTGAAGGTGGGCATCTAGAAGGAATGAACTGGGAGCAAAGAAAGGAGTAGTCAATGAGATGTTGCTAATGGGGTATTGGAAGGGGTGCAATTATTGGTAAAAGCCTAGGGTATGCCCATGGAAGCAAGTAGCTAAGATGGCAAGATCATTCAAGGTGAGGAAGTCAGTTAATGAAAAGAGAAGGGTACTGGGAGGATTGTCTACTTGGTAAATCAAAATCACCAAAAACTATGACAAGAGTGGTAGCCTGAGTGCAAACATCTTTGAGGAACAATTGGAGGTAGTGTACAGATAATCATAACAAGGAGGGGTGGTGGGTGGCAGAGACTGGTGGCAGGAGCTTTAAAAGAGCTATAGGGACTTCTAAGGAGGATGCAAGAGTGATGGCCCAAAGCAGCCATGAGAAGTGAGAATTTCACCTACGAGCCTCTGGGCTTGGGGGCCATGGGAGAATAAAACTGCCAGTGTCCTCCAGAGACAATCCAGTTTTAGTTGAAGCAAAAGGGTAAAGTGGCCATTCAGAGAAAAGGTTGAAGACACAAGAAATTTTGTCGATGAGAGAATGAGAGCTGTACAAGGCCCTGTGGAAGGTTTAGGGGAATAAGGAAAAGAGAGAGATTGAAGGATACAGTACAATCAGATTCAAGGATACAAGAGATACAAGGGACACAGGTCCAGGAGATTGTGATGGATGACCTTGGGCTTGCTGGGGTGCCTGACACAAACGAGTTACTCCTGGTGGACACTCAAGGACAGACAGTCTCTTTGGCAGATTAGGATGGTAAGTCGGAGAGAGTGAGGAGGGAGAGTGGATCTTGTCTAGACCACACAGGTACTACACACTCTTGCACAATGAACATATGCATGGTTTATTATTTAGGAAAATGGTTCAGAGACAGAGCTTTCTACAAATGAGCATCCGAAGAGGTCCCTCCATAACTAGGGGGTTTCAGTCTTCCTGGGCTGGTGCACATACTGTTCACAAGGCAGGGAGAATGGGGAAAACTCAAATTAGTCCTTTGAACCCTTAGAGATCAGCAGCTTGGGGTGATGTTTGTGAGAGGGAGGAAGCTGATGACACTGGTTAAAATGGGAGATGAAAATTATCTGTGGTTTTCAATTATTCATACTCTCCTCAACCCACCTGTCATAGGACCAGCTCTAGGTAGACTCAAAATGGTTCAAACTGCATACCAGACATCACAAAACAAAGTAGTGCTTCCATCACACAGACCTGGAGAAAGGTCAAGATATCAGGAACATCATGGTTGGAGGAGGGGGTGGTGACAGTGGGATCTGGAAGAGTCCTTCTAGTGACCAACAACCAGAGGTAGGTCAGGCAGGCCTGGATTTAAATCCTGCCTCTTTTCCTGTAAGAAGTCATATTTCCAAAATTTAGTTTCTCTGCATGTAAAGGTGGAGTATAATAATATCTGCATTTGAAGGTAGTTATGAAGAGCAAAGACTATTGAGCTCTCAGTAGCAAATCAGTGCAGTAAGAGGACAAGAGAATGTGGGTGTTCCTGATAGGAAGGACACTTAGACATAAGAGTTTCTGAACTGGCTGTAGAAAGAATGAAGCATGTCTCAAAAGCCTTTCAAGATGAAGGTTTATGTGTCAGTGAGTTTCCAAGGAGACAGATTTTACAAAAGCTACTATGAGATACGCTTCCTCTACCAAGACAAGATAACATCATACGTTGCTCTCAGTACGTTCCTTCTACATTCTGACACATGATGGAATGGTAGGAGGAAGAGGCCTAAAAGCCAGAAATGAAGGCAGCACCCCAATGCCTGATTTGTGGAATGAATGAATGAATGAATGAACTAATGCCGTGTTTTCCCTTCATGCAGAGATAGGGAAAAAGAAGAGGGGAGGACATGTAAAAGTGGCCACATAGGGCCCAAGGAAGGAGGATAGAGGTAGTTGGGGATGTAGTTGTTGGCCCTGGGATAATTAGTAGGTGCTAAATAACAAGAAAGAAGGCAAGAGCCCAGACTGGTTCTTAAAACTCAGTGTACCCAAAGGCCATGCAGCCAAAATCACACATGAAAGCTGACCTTTCAAACACTCTCAGTATTCCAGAACCAACTGCCCCAACCTGGCCAGTCCTGCACTGAAGCAGCATTTTAAGAAGAGGCGTCTGTGAGTCCTGACATTGAACATGGAAAATGGAATTCACTTTAGATCTTTTTCCTTTGTGGGTACTTACTATTTCCACCTAATCAATGGCTCCCTCAATCCTGGGCATGGCTTTCCAATGAGTGTTCTGTACAACACCAGTGCCACAGGATGGTCCATGCAGAAAGAACACCCTGTCAGATAATGCTGAAAAAGTCTCCACACATCTCCCCATCACAGAGATATACCATGCACATTGACAATAAAAGCTCGTGATGTTCTGCTGTAAAGAAACCTGATGCATGGTGTTTTTAAAACATATGTGACTTTTCTCATCCAACTATGAAAGTGATATTCTCCTGGACATCACTGCCCTACATGTTGTCCTCAAAGAAGGGGCTCAGAGGGTGTCATGAGTCACCAGAGCCTGCCCAGCTGCCCACTAAACAGTTTGTGAGCATACTGCCTGTCAGAGTGGTGCTGGGTGCTCAACCCATGTCAGCTCCCAGAGTCCCTGCGAAGACCCAGTTAGGCAGGCACATTGGTCCTTGTTTTAGAAAAAATTAAGCTAAGGTTCTAAGAGGTGATGTGACTGAGCCAGGCCTTCATAATCGGTGTGTGGCTGGGTAGGACCTAGGACAAGGTCTGAGGGACCCCCAAGGCCATGCTCTTTCCTATGCCAAGGGCACTTCCCAGGGAGAAAATGCACTCACAGCAACACAGTGTCCTAGTTCCCTTGGAAGTTCAATTTCTCATTGTAACTAAATAAACTTGTGGGAGCCATGATAACCCCATCATAGTACTGCCATCCTGTCAGCCCAAGCAGACAGACAGCCCCTCTCTGTTTATCTTTAGCTGAAACAACAAATCCCCTAAAATGCCCTCCAATCCTGAGATATCTTGCATCTATAAAAGAACTAAGCAATGTAATTAGCTCACTGATTGCCCAAAGCTGATCCTAAGGCAATTTCTGAAGAAGCAGAATTCATTTCTGTGAGCTTTGCTCTCTAACATCATTTTCTGTACCTTCTCCAGCCCAATCCTTGTTCTGCTTCCCCTTCTGCCACCTTCCCCTCCTCTACTATCCTGCCTTCTGCTCTCCCAGAGAAGACCTAAGAAAAGCCAATCACAGCTTATTGAGCAGTTTATGGCTCTGTTTTCTCTCCCAGGTGTATCAGCATCTTAGTCTGTTTGGGTTGCTCTAACAAAATAACATAAACTAGGTGGCTCACAAACAACAGAGATTTATCTTTCATAGTTCTGGATACTGGGAAGTCCAAAATCAAGGCACTGGCAGATTCAGCATCTGGTGAGGGCCCACTTTCTGGTTTACAGACAGTGCCTTCTTGCCGTGTCCTCACATGGTGGAAGGGACTAGCAAGTGCTCTGGGGTCTCTTTTGTAAGGGCACTAATCCCAACCATAAGGGCTCTGCCTACTATCCAATCAGCTCCCAAAGGCCCCACCTTCTAATAGTAACACCTTGGAGGTTAGGATTTCAATACATTTTTTTTTTTTTTTTTTTTTTTTTGAATTTGTATCTTGCTCTGTCTTACTCCAGGTTGGAGTACGTGGCGCAATCAGAGCTCACTGCAGGCTCGAACTCCTAGACTCAAGCAATCCTCCTTACCCAGCCTCCTGAGCAGCTGGAACCACAGATGTACACCTCCACTCCCAGCTAATTTTTTTTATTTTTAGGAGAAACAAGGTTCACTATGTTTCTCAGGCTGGTCCCAAATTCCTGGGCTTAAGCAATCCTCTTGCCTTGGCCCCCCAAAGTGCTGGGATTACAGGCGTGAGCCACCATTCCTGGCCATTCAATGTATGAATTTTGAGGGGGCATAAACATGCAGACCGTAGCAATCAGGCACTGACTCTTATGCTTATGATAAAGAAGAGCTCTGCCCCATTAGAGGCAGGTAGGAGGCAGTAGCAGGGGGCAGATGTGTATTCTCCAACTCCCAAGCCAATTAGGTAATTTCAAGAAAGCCCAGAAGATCAGATGCTCCCACAGAGAACACAGCCCTAAGTAGCTACTGGCCATGGCTGGTCAATGTTTATGTATTTGGAATCTTCTTAGAACACAGAGAAGAAGCACTTAGCAAAAGTGAGCCTACACAGAATGTGAGAACATGGAAATCTATAATCCCTATGACGTTCTTTATTGACACATTTAAAAAATATTTATTGCAAGAAAGGAAGCATGTTCATGAAGAACAGAGGCTCTGGAGTCCAACAGACACAAGTTCAAACACTGGCTCTCCTAAATATCAGCTGTGTGACCTCAGCTATGTTTCCTCAGATATAAATGGGTTTAATAAGAGTACCCACCTTGTAAGACTGTTATGAGAACAAAATGAGATAACTCATGTTAATAACCTCCTGTCACAATACATAGCAGGTAAGGTGATAATAAATGGTGGCTATAATTTTTTATTAAATGTATTCAGTGCTTTCTCTGTGTCAAGCACAATACTATGCACTGAGGCTGAAGGGATAAATAAAATACAGTCCCTGCCTTCAAGAAGCATTCAGTGGGAGAGAAGTCATGCTAACAGATCATAATAACCTTATAGGGCCAAGACTGTAAGTACATAAATTAGTGCTGTGGGAATCCAGAAGGAGTGAATAACACTGGGAGAATCAAGAATGGCTCCACAGAAAAGATGACACTTGAACCTATAAAGGAGGAGTAGGATTTTAACAAATGAGGAAAGGTATCAGCATATGCAAAGGCCAAGAAGAGTTCATGAACATGGCATGTTTGGAAATGACTAGAGAGGTTTTGTGCGCAATGAAGCAGGGGCCACAGACCAGGTCTTGGGAGCCTAGGGCTTGTTGGCCAAACTCAAATTTTTTTTTATGTATTGCCTGTCTGTATGAGGTAAGGGCTCTTGTCTTATGCATTTCTGTGTCCTCAATGCCCAGGGTAGGGAATGATACATGGCAAATTCTCTCAAGAACCATTTGTTAAGGCAATGAATTAATTTTATCCCAAAGGTGATGGGTGGGCCATAGTCAGCCCACTGAAGCAATGGGATAAAACTTGGCCTACAGGAAGAAGAGACAAGTGACATGGTGAGTACAGACAGTCCCCACTTACAACGGCTCAATTTACAATTGTTTGACTTACAATTTTTCAATGCTGCAAAAGTGTAGGCAGCCAATAGAAACTGTATTTCAAGTACCCATATAATCATTCTTTTTCTCACTTTTAGTATAGTATTCAATAAGTAACATGAGATACTTAACACTGTATTACAAAATAGGCTTTGGTTTAGATAATTTTGCCCAACTATAGGCTAGTATAAGTGTTCTGAACCTGTTCAAGGTAGGCCAGGCTATAATGTTGAGTAGGTTAGGTATATTAAATGCATTTTCAACTTACAATGGTTTTATCAGGACATAACCCCATCATAAGTCTGTACTACGTACAGACTAGTACAAAGTACTAGTACAAGGGGCATTTGTACTAGACTATGGTAGTAGTGAGGGCCTCCAGGGAGGCATAGCAATAAGGATGGAAAGGAAAGAATGGATTTCATAGACATTTCCAAGTGAAACTGACTCAGCTCAGTAAGTAACAATATACTATGTGGGCAGGAGCACAGGATGGCTGTTTGAAGTAAGACATGTTGCCATTCAGAGTAGGCTTGGGCAGCTCAGATGAGAGTGTAAAGATAATTATTTAATATTATACATGTTGGGTTTGAGGTCCCTGTGGGGCATCTAAGTAGAGAGGTCCAGTTGGCAATGGGATATGTAAGTTCGGAGTTCGATAGAAACAAGGGGCGACTCCAGACAGAATTTATTGCAATGAGCGAAGTCCTCAAGGGAAAGAATTTAGAGTGGAGGAGAAGACCAAATCCTCTTCAAAGAATGGGCACCAAGAATGTGAAATTCACTGGATTATAAATACTTAGGTATACAAGCCAGATTCCCAGCCTTGAATGGGTTTATAACCTAACAGGGACTCAAGAGATAAACATGAAATAGAGAATTAAAATATAGCATGCAAAATTGAAACAGCAGCTTGATTCAGTCCCAGAAGGGATTTCTCAAAACCTGGAAGAAAGACTACCCACTGAATTACACAAATACAAAGTAAGGGGGCACAGACTGAAAAAATTCCTCTTAAGGAGGTGAGCTCTGCAGAGACCTAGAAGGATGGGTACGATTTATAAAAGGAAAAGTACAACCTCTGCAAATAACCATTATTATCTCTCATCAGGTAGACATGCCAGG
Source organism: Mandrillus leucophaeus (assembly GCF_000951045.1). Lineage (NCBI taxonomy): Eukaryota > Metazoa > Chordata > Mammalia > Primates > Cercopithecidae > Mandrillus > Mandrillus leucophaeus. Next base: position 447,108 of record NW_012101209.1, on the reverse strand, counting down.
ACCCTCTGTTGCAGCAAATGCTCTCTGACCCAGATGTTGCACTATAATTCACTTCTAATCACACTGACAAGCAAAAATGTCAGCAACACTTGTAAAACAAAACATTTGGAGAGAAAAGACTTTGTGAAGAGCTTCCTTTTGTTTTTGTGCTGTATACATGAATGCTACCGTGTGTGGGAAGAACAGACATGAGACATGTTGGGTAGGGGTATCAGGGGAGTTGTTTATGGCAAGGAAGAGAAGTGCCCACAGTCTTCAGGTGTATGAAGGGCTGTCATGTAGAAGAGGGACTAGACATGTTCCCTGAGATGCTGGTGAACAGGAGTTCTTGGGAGTCAAAATCCAGAACCACTATAAAGATGTTCAATGGTCAAAGGTATCAGAAAGGAGTAGGTGGCCTTGGGGGACAACAGGGTACCCTTCACAGCTGGCAGTGTTCAGGCAGAGTCTGAAAAACAAGGGTGCTATGGAATGGGTTCAATAAAAATTCCTTTCCAAGATTCTAAGGTTCTGCAATCAATTCTTAGCCAAACAACCTAGATCATGTCACTGCAGGTGGTGCTTCCAAATGCTACAAAATATATCTGGGAGAACTACTTGGTGGTGTTTTTTCCTTGAGGTGGTAAATGCAAGCCCACAGAAGCAGGAATCTAACTGCTCCTTAGAGGATCTGCTGAGCAATAAGGTCCAAGTTTCACTTGGATCAGGGATATGGCATCAGTGCTGGAAACAAGGGTGTCCCCTCAGCGATTGCATGGGACACTGAGGGAGGAGATGCCCTCTTAAACCCCAGGCTAACTGTTCATGCCTGTAGCAAAAGGACAAAGGACACCCAAAATCTATTTTTGAGAGTTGATCTTGAAGAGCCATCCCACCACACTGGCGACTATTTTTGTCAGTTCTTCTTTGGACTAATTTAAAACTTTTTAAGAACTAAGTGCCTTTCACAAATGCTATCTCACATATCCATTCCACAGCCCAGGAAATGTCATTATTTCAATTTTGCAGATTAAAAAAAAATCAAGGCACAAAAATAAGTCAATCATCGTGTCTTAAGTATAGTGGAGTCATACCTTCTATGGGGGTGAGATTCTAAAGTTAGTTCATGAGGCAAAAAGCACATGTGCTCAAGGGTTACCTGTGAAAATCCCTTAATTCAATTGTATAGTCCATGCAATAGAGTATCAAATAAAGAATATAAATACAAAATATACGTTTTAAATTTACATTTGCCTTTAAATTATATAAAAGAGAGAAAAAATCAGGATATACAGTTAACTTTTCCTAAGTAAAATGTGCACAGGTTGCCACTCCACCATATGCAGAGTGTGTTTCAATCTATAGCTCTGTATTAAGACAAGTGAGCTGCCCTAGGTCAGCTGGCCTGTCAGAAGCTGAATGATGACACAAGAGCTCACATTTATTAGACACTGCCTGCCTGCCAAGCACTGTGTTAAGCACTTCATTGAATCCTCACATCCCCCTGCCTCTGGGGAAGACACTGCTACTATCCCCATTTTATAGATGACACATTTGAGACTGACAGGAAAAGGAGACCCTAGGTCACACACACAGCCATTAGGCAGCAGAGCTCGAGCCAGAGGTCTGACTCAAAAACATGGCCTTTGGGGAGCAATTCTCAAATTAGGTGTGCATCAGAATCACCTGGGGAGGGAGCCTGTTAAAAATGGAGTTTCTTGGGTCCACCTCAGACCAATTGGAATCAGATCCCTGGCTCCCTTCCCAGCCTATTCTGATCCAGGTGGTCCACAGACCACACTTTGAGAAACCCTGCTGTCGGCTCTAATTTCCTACCTAATACGTTTTCTATGAAATCACATGTCAGTGCTATCTCTCTAATGTCGTGAGGACTATAAATAAAATGTTTGATGACGATCACTGATAATGCTGTAGCCACATCCTCTTACCACTCAGCTCAGAAGCAACGGCCCACAGCCCCACCATAAGCACACCCAGTGACCTTGGGTTCATTTTAATGATCTGGGGCAGAGTAAAGCCTTTGAAACTACGAGACCTTTTCCTGCATGAAATCTGTTTCATAGTTAACCCAAATAAGCTTTCTGCTAAAAATAAATACCTCAAAGCCTGATTACGAGTTCAGGTTTGGCTGTAACACACCGCGAAGGCATCCTGTCATGGGCTTGCATTTCTGAATGGAATCATTCTGTTTCTTTTGATTGAAAAGGCGCGTGATCTAGTGCCAGATGGCGACATTTGTACAAGTCAAGCCGGATTAAGTCAGGAGCTCTAGTGAAGCATGATGCAGATAAAGAAAATGACGGATTATCAACACACACATGCGACTAAGCGCGCACGCGCACACACACATACAGACTAATGCTAACTTCTTTAAACTGTGGCAACAGATTCCCTGTCACACTATCCCTGTTACCTGGCCTCTGTCCCCAGCCTCTACCAACTAGATACACTCCCACATTTGCTCACCTGCTGCTGGTGTGTCCACAGTCCAGGCGGACCTAGACCTGAATCCAGCAGCCCAGGACTAGGCCCCTTATGCCCTCTCTCACCCCACTTTGACCTGCATGTTTGAAGTTGGGGTGGTCCACTCTAAACACAGCATAAGCGGCCTAGAGCTGCAACTCAGGCAAGCGCACCATCATCTACCCAGTTTCCAGACCGGGCACCTGCATCATCCTTCATTCCTTTTCCCTCGCCTTCCAAATCTAATCCATTACCAAGTCCTGTCAATTCCACCTCTAACCTGTCTGCCCCTTTCCAGCCACCACTTCCAGGATGATCCTAGTCCCTGTTCCAGCCACCATGCATCTTCTCTGGATTGTTGTCATCATTTCCTAACTGCTCCCCTGCCTCAAGAGTTGTCCCTCCCCACCCTGCCCCCTCACACACCCCCTGTACATGCACAGTGCCTGGCTCAGAGAAGAATAATACACACACTGAATATCATCCATGAATACTAAACATCTCATTGAAATGTTCATAACCCTTTGCCCTTTCTCCATTCTCCATTTTCCACCATGTCTGCCCTTAAACCTTTGTAACTGCCCCTTGCTCTTAAAGCTAAGTCCAAACTCCTTATGATTGCTGACAAAGGTTGACCATGGCCATCAGCCCGGGGTGTCACCTGCTACTCCCCTCCTCACACTCAGGGCCAGCAACAGTGAGGTCCTTTTAGGTGAGATCTGATCTGACAGTATCAATCAGATCTCCTCCTGGGGTTGTAAAGATGACCCAATTGATGGACAACCCTGAATATCTTCAGGGAGGGTTCCATGTTGCATCTCTCTATAGAGCCAGGATACTTAGTGGTTATGAATATTTTATGCAAATTTCAATTATTCAGGGACCAATTATCTAATTGTATAGTACAAGATCACTTATGTCTCCTCCTCTCTGACTTGTCTACTCTTAGTCAATTCCTTCCTAATATAAGTATATAAACAATGCACAAACATATTTCCCAAATGATTCTTCATTTGCTCACTCAGTAACTACTTCCTGACCATCTGCTCTGTGCCCAGCACTGTGCAGGATCCTAGGACTATAAGGCACAAACCACAAGGCAGTCACAATCTCTTCCCTCATGGAACATATATTCTAGTAGGAAGATGGGCTTTAACAACAAATCATACAATTATTTGTTGATGATTTTGTAAAGTATCATGAAGGAGAAGAACCAGGTACAAGGAGAGCATATAACTGTCTAGTCTGGGGCAAAAAGGATACTTCTTTGAGAAACTAACTGTGAGCTGAGACCTGAATGATAAGCAAGAATTAAATCCACAGTAAGGGCAGGCAAGGAGGAAGCATTCAGGCAGAGGAAACAGCATTTGCACAGGTCCACGTGGAAGGAGGATGAATGTTTGAGGATGCCACTGTGGCTGCAGCACAGAGGAGGGTGGGAGAAGACTAAAAAATCAATCCAGGAAGGCAGGACCACAGCCCTCAGGCCTCGCAGTCCAGTGCTACTCAAACTATGTATTTGCAACGTGTCAAGGACTGACACTTTTGTGAAATACAATAAAAATTAGTTACCAGAAAATTGAAATTAAAAGACATACAAAATATGAGCCCAAATATTTTACCACTAGTTTTAACACATATAAAATTATTCTGCCAGTCACTATAAAAGTTTCTAAATGCTTGACCTCTATTTGGGTCCCTTCTCATGGCCTAACCATAACAAACAGCTCACACACCAGCTCTTGAGCTCATGCTTTGAGTAGCACAGTGGACAGGAAGCCATCAAACGGCTCCAAGCATAGGTGTAGCAAATTCAGAGCTGTGTTTTCAAAGATCATTCTGGCTGCTGAATAGAGAATGGATTTGGGGTGGGAGGGGCAATTGGGGCTATTGGAGATATCTTAGTGAGAGATCATGTATCTTAGAAAGAACAATATTTAGTACTTGTGACAACCTATGAAGTAGGCATCAACGTCTATTACGAAGTGGAAATTTAAGGTCATCCCCAGAAGTAGAATTCACATTTCCAAAAACAGTGCATCTAGACTCTCTGAAGCCTTATTTAAACACAGTCCTTAGGGCCACCTTATTGGTGACCTTCTAACAAGATCTTTTTTGTTGCTTCGGTAAATAGCCTTTCTATGCCATTCACAGCTGATCTGGCCTTTACGGAAACCCCACGATGCTCCAACAGCCTTACGTGCCTTCCAGAGAATACAGCTGCCATTCTTCATGCAAATGTCTCACAATGAATGAATCCCCAGAGGTAGAAAGAGAATCTGCTTATAATAGCCTGTTCTTTTCACTGCTGTCTCATCTGTCTTAAACTGATGGATTTCCAAAGGGTCCTGATTACTTTTAGGAGACAATTGAGTTTATGCAGCTGGGAAAAGAGAGGATTCAGGGAAAGGCAAGATGATTTCAGTCTAATTCAAACGAATATTTTTGTGGCATAAGCAATGTGCCAGGCATTGAGCTAGACATGGAGGTTACAGACATGGGGAGATGATGTATAAACAATAAAGGACGCTGCTGCACAACAAACACAATACGCAGACACACACGTATAAGCAAAGCCCAGGAGAGGGAGTGTCCACTCTAAGGTCAGGGGACAGAGATCAGAGAATTTGATCAGAGATCAATGACTCTGATTAGAGATCAGTGACCGATCCACTTTAAAAACAGGAAAAGGGATTTTCCTAGGAGATAAGCCTAAGAACACCATCCTAGGGAGAGGGATCAGCATGATGCATTTGGAAAACGTAGGCAGCTCACTACTGAGAAAATCCATGGGAATGAGGGAAATGGAAGAAGGCAGGACAGGAACAGTGAATCCCAAAGGGCCTCATGCACCACTGAAAGAATGAAATGAGGCGATACGGGGCATATCGGAGGATCTGGACTGGGCTAGACTCCGAGAGTACATTTGAGTACAGGTTATTGTTGGCGCATTGTTGCAGGTGAAAGAGAACAAAAGAGTAGTTCTGGGCCAGGCGCGGTGGCTCATACCTGTAATCCTAGCACTTTGGGAGGCCAAGGCAGGTAGATCACAAGGTCAGGAGATCGAGACCATCCTGGCTAACACAGTGAAACCCCGTCTCTACTGAAAATACAAAAAATCAGCTGGGCGTTGATGGCGGGTGCCTATAGTCCCAGCTACTCGGGAGGCTGAGGCAGGAGAATGGCGTGGACCCGGGAGGCGGAGCTTGCAGTGAGCCAAGATTGCACCACTGCACTCCAGCCTGGGTGACAGAGTGAGACTCTGTCTCAAAAAAAAAAAAAAAAAAAAAAAAAAAAGAGTAGTTCTGTCCACATGACACTCCTCCATGGATATCTCTAGAAACAAGAGGATGAGACTCTGAGGGAGCTGGAGGTCCTATGTTATGCAGGTGAGGACCAAGGCCAGTGACATTTGACTTGCTACTGTGACCTCACTGGAAATGACAGGTCCAGGAAACAAGTCCCCTGCACATTCATGAGAAGGTACAGAACTTTTTGTGTTGGCCCTGGTGGAAAAAGCACAACTTTCCTCTATCAGACCTCCTGAGAGATCAGGAAAACAACCCTCTCCCTTTTCCTCCACAACTTTAAAATGTGGCCAGAAAGCCCAACATCTTCCTTCACTGATATCACATTCCAAAAGCAATAAATAAATGCAGTTTTCTGATAGATAATGAAGAGCAAAGGATTATCATGTTTTCTACTATTCATCAGAGACAGCACCAACTTGGGGAAATCCATGCAGAGTAAGTGTGTATGTTTGTGTGTGTGTGTCATGCATGTGTGTATACGAATGTATATACATTCGTATACACACATGCCGAAGCGAGCGAGGGGAAGGCAGAGGAGATCTCAGAAACCCCTGATACAGAGGAGTTACACTCCACTCCAAGAAGGGCTGCACTACTCAGGGGTCCAAGACCCTGCAATCAACTCTGTGCTTCCAACAAGCACCCCTCTCCCCATTCCCCCACACTCCACCCAAGTTCACTCAGCAGATAATGGCTGCCCCAGAAAGTCCAGTTCATGCCCTTAAGTCTGACTTGCAAAAAATCAAACAAACATCTTTCCTTTCTTCTTCGGAATCTGCCAAACGCAGCCAGCCTAAGTTAGATGAAACATGAACCTTTCCCCATTGCCAAACTATTCCCAGAAGAGCTCAGAAACCCAAGTCTCTGTTTTGGAAATCACCCACATTGATAACAAGAGGTCCCAGAGGCTAGTAAGAGCCCAGCGCGTGAACCCAGGGTGGCTGACGTCACTTTGCAAAGCTCTTAAGAGCATTAATGAGTTCATGGGAGTCAAGGCCTCTCAGATGGGAGACACCAAGATAAACCGCCTGGATTTATTTCTATGCCACTGGGGTCCTGCCTCACATCCTTCCCTCTCTCACTGAGAGAGCAGCAGACGCAGGGGAGGGGAAGGAGCCTGGGCTTTGGATTTGAGTGTGGCTAGGCCACACTCAAACTTCTTAACTTGAGAGTGCATCAGAAACACTTGGCCTCTGACTTCAGAATCATTTAATCATGAAACATTAGAGGGAGCCATAGTTTTACACCGGGCTCTGGGGTCTGAACACATTTGAACAGGCCCCAATTCTGTCCTTGAGAATATCTCAGGAGCAACTACGAAGCACTGTGCTAAGTATCACAATAGACATATTATGAAAGGTCATGGAAACCAAACAGAAAAGGATATTTGTCCTGCATGCAAGGAAACAAAAGGTTTGGAAAGCTTCACCAAGGAGGGTACATTTGTGATGGGCCTTGAAAATACATAAAAGGAGGAGAAAGGACACCCCAAATAGAAAGAAAAGTACAGAGGCAGAACAATAGGTGGCAAGCTTGGGCACTACTAGCTCATCCTGTGGTATACCCAGAGTTAAGTATGCATAGTCAGGAGTGGCAGAGGCTGGTGCAGATACTTGTGCTGATACAGAAAGGGCTGGTGGACTATGATGAGAAATTCCTCATGAGGGAAAGAGGACAAATCGAATGTCTAAGCAGAGAAGTGACACAATCCCACAAGTGTTTTGGATAAAGCACTGCAGCAACTATGTGCAGGGGGAGCAGAGTATGAAGATGAAAAGTGGAGAAACCATTCAGGAGGTTAGAGATGCTCAAAGACTGAAGCAGAGTGTCACACAGGGCAGGAGATCAGGGAAGGAAATCAGAAAGCATTTCACAGGAATTGCCCGAACTAGTTCCAATGTGTTTTGCCACTTCACCCAAGGCAAGGTTCACATAAAAAAAATTAATCCTCGGGGACCTGAACATATGAACTTTAGCAAACAGATGTCTCCCAGAAGTTTTTTCTGAAGTGCGTAGATGACATTAACAGCTTGTTTGATGGAGTTTTCTAAAAGTTTAGCATAAACATCCTGTTTGGAGCCACAAACCAGGGGCTCCCACTGCAGCCCTGGAAGTGTCACTGTCCTGTCAGGTGACTGGAGTACTAGGCCCAAGAGGGAGGCAGCCAGGCAGCCGAGCCAGTTGTATGGTGGCAAAGCCCTGGAGTCCGCACCCCAGTTCCCCTTCCTCCAAAGCATAAGTGCAAGGGCCTGATGGTAGCCAGCTCCCCAGAGAGCCTGTTTTTCTGCCAGAGGCAGCAAGTTCCTTCTGCCAACATCTCTGCCAGCCTAGCCAACAAATTCCTGTTGCCCACTCAGCCTCACCTGGCCACAGGATTGCTCAGCTGTTCACCAGGTTCCCCCGCCCTGCTCTGGGTCTGACCAGTCCCATGGAGTAGTGGGAGAATTACTGAATAGAGAGTAATGTGACCTTGGGCAAGTCACCTCTTCTGTTGGCCTCAGTTTCCTCATCTGTAAGACAGAGGTAATAACATCTCTTCTACCTACAATATGCATCATTATGAAGATTAAATACAAGTTATATTAAAATGCTCTGTGAAATCCAAATCAATAATAGGGTGCCACTGTTTCAACTTCCAATCCAGTCTCCTAATATCAGCTTCTTGTTTCGTCTCTACCTTCTTTGAGCAGGCCCCCAGCAAAGGTCATTTTGAGGTTGATCCCAGGGAGGCAGGGATGAAATTCATCAGTCCATCTGTCCATCCATTGCTCCCTGCATTCCACAAGCATATGCCCAGCATATTTCATGCATCAGGCAGCTGCTGGGATTATCAGACACACAGTTTCTGACCTCAAGGATCTCACAGATAAGCTTCCCAGCCAAAGTTTCATGATTTGTGACTAGACACCAGTGCAAGAAACGAGGAAAGATTGAGATGATGAACAACTAAACATAAGATTTTTGAAGAAGTTAGACAGAGAAAGGAGGAAAAAAAACAAATGAGAAAGAGGAATGGCAACTTCTGTGGTGCTGCCCAAAAATTGCCCTGGCTTCCTGTGTCCAGTTCATCTCTATTCACCTCTATTCCAAAGCTAAGCCTGTTCTTGGAACACAGCAAAGGTGCAATGAAGACTAATTGATGTTTAAATGACGTTCCAGGAACCAACTCCATGAATTCAAATCCTGGCTCCCTCATTTACCGTTTGACCATAGGCAAATTATGTGACTTATTTGTACCTCTGTATCCTCTATAAAATGGGTAGATAATGATTGTACCTACTTCAAAATGTTGTTGTGAAAATTTAAATGACTTAATACTTATAAAATGCTTAAAACAATGCCTGGCACCTTGTAATTATTCTATGAGTGTTTACCATTATTATTGCTATTATTATTATTACTACTACTACTATAATTATTAGCAATCATGAAACAGAAGTGGTGGCTATCTCTTAGGCAGCAGGCAGCCACTCAAGTTCACAATCACCTCAATTGTCCAAACCTAGTGAGGCTGAACGCCAGAAGAGGGGGCTGCTCCCGGCCAACCAGACACCAGCAAGGGCTCTGCCTGGTGCTCTCTGACTTGCATGGCCACATTTTGTCTCTGGGAGCAGAACCAAATATCCTCATTACTCCTGAAAATGTGTCCAAAAGAGTCAGGCAGAGACCAGCCCTCTCAGGGACTGTTCTGCAGCCAAGGAAATGGGCATAGCAGGTTACATGCTGCCTATCCATCTACCTGCTCAGGCAAATTGGATAATCTCCAAAGAGCCAAACAGGCCAATTCAAAGCCACCGGGTTTCTCTGCAGACTTTCCAGGGGCAGCAGATGCATGGAACAGTACCCCAAAGGTACAAGACAAATGCCTCACTGTGCTTGGGGCCAAAGGCAAGTTTCTGCTCTAAGAAGGACACTGACTTAGCGTCAGGGCAGCTGAACTTGAATTTAGGCTCTGCCGCCCATGAGCTGAGGGACCACGGGTAAGTTCCCTAACCTCTTAGATTATATGTGTCCTCAATTATATGATGAGAATAATAAAACCTATTTCTCAGAATTAAGTTATATCCTAGCCAAAGGTGTAGAACATTATAGGCATTCAAAGCTGTGAGATGAAACTCTGTATTGGACCTGGTATCAATATTGGCGTTGACTATTACTTGCATCTTCCATACAGGAAAAAGACAGTGACTCACCAACACATGTTCCATGCACTTCCCTTCTTGCGCACGAGAGCTGGGCCCTGCACGTGGGGGAGGCTGATGTGCAGAGGGACAGGGGCAAGGGCACGCCCTGCCAAATTCTCCATTAACAAGCTGTGCACACATCCAGCACAATCTGTACCACCCAAGGGAATTCAAGACTATGGGGTCCCTGAGGAATCATAATGTTAAAAAAAAAAAAAAAAAAAACAGCCAGGCCAATGAATGAAAAAAGAGGGACTGGCTAAGACACGGAAACTCCAGGACACCCAGCAGGCAACAGCAGCCAACTTCCTAAAACTTGATTTTGGCTAAGCTTGCTGCCTTCTATGATTTTTTACTCAAGCCAAGTATCTTTTACCAAGGATATCTTTCTTCATACCCTCAAGGAATCCTTCAAAAGGCCCAGCTCCCTCCAGGCCTGCAAGACCCAAGTCACTCACCCTCCTGGAGCCTCAGTCTTCCCATGTGTGACTTGCAAACAATAGGATCTGCCTATTGGAGCAGCTGGGAAGATTGAAGGACGGAATGTCCATGGTACACCCAGGACTGAGGGGGTCCTCAGTAGGTTCCCCCCATATCACTTCATGGTTTGGACTTTGGTGGGTTATTGCACATGGTAGAACATGAGTAAAGGTTTATTAACTGGCAAGACCTTTTTACATTCCTGATTTTTAGGATTTCACGTGGTGTATGTTTCCTAACTCCCTACACCTACAAGAGATGGTGTCAGCATTTTTCTCCTACCAAACATAAGTTTTGATAAATTGTTCTTCCATACTCAGAATGGAGAGCAAGAAAGAGCCAAGGTTAGGGAGGGGCAGCACGGAGACCCCAATTCAAGGCTTTCTTTGTCTAGCTTCTTTTCTTCCTTTTCCTCTCTCCCTTCCATCATCAGCTCTTCTTTAAATTTCACTTACATGCTAGTATGGCTGAATAAGTGCCCAAAAGGTACAGGACAAATGTCTCACTGTGCTCAGGGCCCAGGCAAGTCTCTGCTCTAGGAAGAAGGTGGGGCAACTGGATTAAATTTGGACTCTGCCTCTCACCAGTTGGGGGAGCTGGGGCAAGTTCCCAAACTCTTTAGAGCCTCTGTGGCCTCCTCTGGGATGAGGAGGCATTCCTGGGACTCTAATCCAGCTCTGGCTTAAAATCTCATGGGTTTCTCACTACCCTGGGCTGAAATTTTAAGAAGTGAAACAAAACAAATCACTTCTCTTAAGGAAGGATTTTATTTATTCTCCTCATCCAGTCCCAGAGAAATTCCTTGAGCTAACATCATCATATTTCTACCCTATGATGTTGCTAAAGAAGCCAAAATGGACCCAATTAGTCTGGGGTAAGAGGACACTGCCCACAGAGGCCATCTGTCACCCCCACGAGCCCCTCCTGCCCCCAACCAGGTGATGAATGGGTTTACTTTGCACATTCACTTCTCAAAACCTCCAGCTACAGGAACCCATCAAGTGACACGAGGTAAACACCCGGCACAATCCTGCAGCATGTCCTTTCTCTCACCCAGCCATGGCTTGGCGCCCAGAAATTCTTCATTCCACCTAAACACTGGGCTGTTCCCAAACAGGTGTCATCAGGCTCTGAGGACCAGGCCCAACCTGTCTCTAGAGGGCTGCTACGAGGCTCTTCCTGTTTCCAGGCAGACTGATGGGGGCCACCTGACCAGAGGAGGCTTCAGTGTTTTTAGGGCTTTGGCTTCAGGTTCTGACTCAAAGCAGAAGGTCTGTGAAAATGAGAGTTAAAGTCACAGAGGGAGGCAACGAAGTGAAGAGCACTATCTGAACGCAGTCCCACCAGAAGTCAATGAGTAAATCAGTCAAAAGTGGAGAGGCCTTGAAGCCTGGCTCCACCACTCATTAGCTCTGTGACCCTGGAAACCTTGTTCAACTTTTCTCAGTTTTCACTTTTGCAAAATGGGAATGTGTGATTATTTCTAATATTCACGACTGCCCTGAGCACTGTGAGAAGACGTATGTGTGAAACATCCAGCACAGAGAAGGCCCCCGTGAAACATGGCCCTCAAATTTGTTCACTTTGATTCTTCGTTTCACGAGCAGAGGGCTCAGTTCATGGAGGTCAGCCCCCTGTGGGTTTTCTCTATGGAGTGATCTCACTCCTCCCCTCTGCGGTGAAACCCCCTTTGCAAAATTATAACTGAGGAAATTATGACTGTGAAAGAAATCAGACCTAACAAATCTATCTTGCCTCTAACCCTTAAGCTGTCCTTGTTCATTCCTGGGCATAGGCTGAACTAACTCTGGGAAGGAATTCAGTTCATGGTTTGACTCTGAAACAAAATTTGTAACAGCCCTTTCCTGAAAAGACCCCCTTCTTGCCTGGGGACCAGTCTGCCTTTGCAGGACTAACAAATTGGCTACAAGATTAGAAATTGGCCAGGCACGGTGGCTTATGCCTGTAATCCCAGCACTTTGGGAGGCCCAGGTGGGTGGATCACCTGAGGTCAGGAGTTCAAGACAACCCTGGTCAACATGGTGAAACCTCATCTCTACAAAAATACAAAAATTAGCTGGGCGTGATGGCACGTGCCTGTAATCCCAGCTACGCGGGATGCTGAGTTAGAATTGCTTGAACCCAGGAGGGAGAGATTGCAGTGACCTGAAATCGCGCCACTGCCCTCCCGCCTGGGCAATAGAGTAAGACTTCATCTCAAAAAAAAAAAAAGAAAGAAAGAAAAGAAACTACAGTTGAGGGGTCAAGCATCCTCTGGCTCCAAGAGTCCGAACCTCCCCAAATTGCTCCTGGAGGTAACATCACTATTGTAAAACCTAAGAGCAGTGCTTGGGATATTTTGCAGACCCTGCACTTGATGGATCAGCTGACACCACCCAGACTGGTAATCTGGCCAAACCAGTTCTGCCATCACATACAGGAACAGAAAACAGCATGAAAATCTCACTTCCACCCCCTGTGATTCCATCTCCAACCTCACCAATCAGCACTCCCCACTTCCCAAGACCCTACCCACCAAATTATCTTTAAAAACTGATCCTCAAATGCTCAGGGACTTGAGTAATAATAAAACTCCGGTCTCTTGAACAGCCAGCTCTGTGTGAATTACTCTGTGTGAATTACTCTTTCTCCATTGGAATTCCCCATCTTGATAAATCCGTTCTGTCTAGGTAGCGGGCAAGGTGAAACCACTGGGAGGTTACAGTGGGATTGGCACAAGTCAGAAAGTCCCCATCAATGATTCATGAGTTCACTGTTGGCCTCTTGGATCAGAAGCCAGGAATTAAGTGTACTTTGATTTTTACATTGAACCTGCCCAGAAGTGTCTATAAATGTTATAGTTAGAATAATGTGGATCAGAAAAGCTAGGCAGACATTTTGGTGGATATAAGTCATTTTGAAATCATGTATTCTCTCAGTATCCATTCAATATCACTACTAAGTAGATTTTTCTTTTAATATGCCACCAGTTTTAAAATATCATTCTTAAGGGGAAAAAACACTAATGATAATTATCCTGAATCTTCCATTCAGAAAAGCAAAATATTTATAAACATGGTGTGCTAACCCTGAGAAGGATGACTCACACCTGGGGTTGCTTTGGGAATTTTTTTTTTTTAGATGTGACATCTAGTGGTTGGTGAAAAAACAGCCATCAAAAACCAGGTAGAGAGGTAGAACTTCGCCTGATTCACTCCCACTGGATGGGAATATTTTTTAGTTTTTTAATTTCTAAATTGAACTATTCACAGGAGATGAAAAGCTATCTGCCAGAATAATTTTTGACATTAATTTGTATTTTATTCTCTGTGATTCCCACCTCCACTTTACACTCAATTCTAAGGAAATAACCAGGTAGCTAAGTCTGTGGTCCCCTCCTATCTTCTGTAAAATCTTAAACTCAATGAAAAAATTATGCTGGTGAGTGAGCAGGTGCTGGGAGGAAGGAACAGAGGGTGCTGACTGCCTTTGAAGGAGAAAAGGGAGACATAGCCCCCAGAGGGCAAGAATTCCAACCTGAAGACAGGTTCCTCTGAGGAGCACTGTGCGGCCTGCAATGTAGCAGGATGGAGGCAAGACCTCACAGGGGTGACTACAGGAGGCCCCAGCATGGGAGCACGCCTGGCACACAGGGTCCTTGTGTGTTGACTATGGCAGATACACAGCAAAGCCACCAACACTACTGCAGGGAGCCAAGCTGGGACACGCAGGTCCATGGTACCCAGTGTAGACCAGTGAGCCACAGCTGGGCTTTTCCCTCCCTCCCACTCTGAGCTGCTCTGATTCCTAGGACATTTGTGAGCCTTGGGAAGGGGTAGCCCTGCAAAAACTCTTTGAACTTTCTGACAACTTTTGGGGATAGTATTTTGGAATAAGATTAAAGTTGAGTTTTAGAAAAGTAAGGCAGACGATGTGTCTTGCAGGCCTAGGTATAGGGGCTAAAATTTCTACCTAAAGGCTCTCCTTGCCCCATAAGGCTTCTATTCCCACTTTAGTCCTCACTCACAAAGTTCATTTCATTCAAGACTCTACAAAATTAAGATTCTTGCTTTTATCGCCATTGAATTATAATTAATGAATTTAGATATCAAATGTGATTGCCAGAGTCCAACTTCCTCCTTTCAGTCAGGTGGAGCTGGTGGGATATGAGGATCTCCTGGAATGTGTTCAACACACCACATTCATGACCATCACCCCAACATCCCTGCTAACCCAGATCTCTGGGAGCAGGGAAGGTAGAAAGAGCACAAGGTAATTGTTTTTAACTTTTTTGGAATTTCTAACTTACAAAAAGTTGCAAAAACAAAAATAATACAAAAAATATCCATACACACTTTACCCAGATTCACCTACTATTAACATTTATCTCATTTGCTTTTCTCTCCCTTGTCTTCTCCCTCCTCCCCCTGCATATATACGTGTGTGTGTGTGTGTAGTAAATAAATCTAATTTAATTTTTATTTATTTTTCTGAACCATGTTAAGATAAGTTACATACATTATGGCCTTTTACCCCTAAATACTTAAGGTTCTGTTTCCTAAGAATAGAGATAGCATACTACAATTATCAACCTTTTATATTTACACTGACACAGTACTTTTATCTCCCATACACACTCCAGTTTTGTCAACTGATCTAATAATATCCTTTATAGTACTTTTTTCTCCAGGCAGAATCCAGTCTGTGGTCAGCAATTGCATTTAATTGTCATGCCTCTTTAGCCCTATTTAATCAGGAGCATTTCCAGCAGCCTATTCTTGTCTTTTATGACATCGAGATGTTTTTAAGAATACACCCTCCCCCCAACACTTTTTTTATAAGAGAATGTTCATCATTTTATGTGTGACTGATGTTTCCTGGTGATTAGATTGAGGTTTTGTATTCTCAGCCAGAACTCTGCATAAACAATGTTTCCTTCTGGGGCCTCACATCTAGAGGCACACAATATCAGTCTCTCATAAATAACTCTCATTTTGATCACCTGGTCAAGGTACTGTCAAATTTTTCCTCAATATTTCACTGTCTTATTTTCTTCCCTGCAAGAGTCTTTAAGGCCATGCAAATATCCTACCCTTCATGAAAATTCCACCCACCCCCTAGATAGAACATCCATTGATGATTCTTGCCTGATCGGATCTTTACCACGATGGATGCAAAATTATGATTGTTGAAGCTCTGCAGGTCACTAGGGTGCCGGTACCTCTATATTTCAAACAACTGAGAACCACTAGCTAGAGAATTCCTAAAACAATGACAGGTGCTGAAGATTTTATGTAGAGGAGTTATACAAGATAATGTTATAGTTATTTATCAAAGAAGGAAGAGAACACAACAATTATCAAGCACCTACTATTAATATATCCAAGCCCTTCATATACATTATCTTAATGACCCTTTATGGCCACTCTTTGAGGTAGGTATTCTTACTGCCTTTTATAGCTTAACACATTGAGGCTCAGAGGGATTAGTTAACATGCTCAGAGTTACACATCTACCAAGCGACTACACTGAAATGTAAACCTAGTTCCATCTGACTTAAAAACCAATGCCTTTTAGGCTCTGCTATTTTCGTGGCTAGCTTCTGGTTCTCTCCAAAATGGATCCAAGTGTTAGGTCTACTCATCAAACTGAGTGTCCACTGGGATGGGAGACATCATGCAGGAATACTCCATGCCATCCAGAACTTTGGTTGGATGCAGCCCATGTGCAATGCTCAAGTAGTTGCTGATGAAGGCCACCAGCAATTATCCAAATAGATTCACTGGATTCAGTACCCACACTGACCCGTTTTTCTTTCTGTCCTGGAGTTGATGAATCAAGATGTCCCATGCTTCCACATTGTCTGAGCCTATCATGGAGCCAGAAAACAACCAATCATATGGCCTGGTGAAAGTTCTACCGAGAAGCCTCTTGAACTTCTCCTTTCCTTTTCAAGAAGGCTTTCCCAAAATGCCCAAACAGATACTTTTTTGTTCCCCCAGTTTCACACTACAATGTCCTCTATTGTTTTTTAAGCCAAATTACATTTCCCTTTGGAATCTGGAATGGCTTTGCCAAGCAGCAGTGGCAACAGTCCAGTTTGTGATGGAACTCACTCAGATATATAAAATTAAGGGTAGTAATGAGTTCAAGCAGTTAACAAAACAGAAAGGGTGGCCACTCCAGAGAGAGCAACCTTAGCAAGAAAGTAGTAAAAGAGAAGGGAATTTATTTCACTAGCACCTTGTGCTGTCTTACTACCCCTTAGCCCAGATATTTATAATGTTACTAACATGTAATGAGCAATCTTGAGCAGTGCACCTACAATCTCTCTCAGATGACGAGGTTTGAGTGAAGCTGCTCTATCCTTCGGCTCCAGGGGTGGCCACCTGATTCAAACCTGGCCAATGCATGCATCCAACTATCCCCCAGCCATAGTGATTGGTTCAGGGATGGGCACATGATCCAATTCAGGCCAACAGGATTCTGTCATAGACTTAAAGCTAGAATAACAGGAAGAGAAAAATGTTCTTTCTCTTTTAAGGACAATGTAATGGACGCCACTATATAGACAGAGTTTGCCTGAGAGTAAAACCAACACAAAAGAAAGTAGAGCCAACAGATAGAAAAAGAGAGACAGGGAACAAATGTGAGGGCCTAATTTGAGCCACTAAATCCAACTATGCCAAAGCTAGGCTACTTTTTAGTTTCTTTCTGTTTCATGAGTCAAGAAATTAGGATGTTCACCAAAATCAGTTGAGTTTAGCCCTTGTTACTTGCAACCAAAATAATCCTAACCAACAGAGACATATATGTATCCAAATAGCTTTACAGTGTGTCAGATTGGTAGCTGTCAGAAATGAAGAACACGTGGTATTAGGCATGTTCAGAGAAGAAAGACATCACTTCCAATGGAGCAATCAGGGAAGAGGTGGTATTTGGACAAGCTCCCAGTGAATTTCTAGGAACATCTGGAAGACCTCCCCTACAAGGTGGGAAGTCAGGTGGGGGTAAGAGGGAAGGAGAATAATACCAATGAAGATGATCAAGAGCAGCAAAGGTGTGCAGTATTTAAAAGCAAATTCCAGACATCATTTCACCAATAAAACCTTCAGTATTTATCTCAAACAGATAAAGACTGTTTTAACATAAACACAAGACCATTCTGACACTCAACAAAAAATAATTCCTTAATAATATCTAATAGCCAGTCTATGTTCAACTTTCTAGTGGTATCCAATGTGTATTTCACATTTGTTCAAATCCTGATGCAAGACAGGCACCAGAGGGTTTGAACAGTCAGATTTACAAGTTTAAAAGATCAATCTCAAAAATTTACAAGTGACAAAACTTTCGAAGGTAGGTAAGTTAGGAGGTGACAGTCATGATCTTAGTGAGAAACATGGAGGGAGAAGAGGCTGTAGAGATGGAGAGAGGGGTGGATTTAAAACTATGTAGGAGATAAAGTCTTCCTACAAGGGAAGGAATCAAAGGTGAGGAATCAAGGATGACGAATAACTTTCTGATTAAGGTGAAGGCAGAGTGAGGAAGTAGCACCATTAGCAGAAGCAGAAAGAAGACTCGGAGAACAAATTAATCAATTTAAGAAATCGTTTTTTGGCCGGGCACGGTGGTTCACGCCTGTAATCCCAGCACTTTGGGAGGCCAAGGTGGGTGGATCACGAGGTCAGGAGATCAAGACCATCCTAGCCAACATGGTGAAACCATGTCTGTACTAAAAATACAAAAAAAAATTTGCCAGGCATGGTGGCGGGCACCTCTAGTCCCAGCTACCCGGGAGGCTGAGGCAGGAGAATGGCGTAAACCCTGCAGGCAGAGCTTGAAGTGAGCCGAGATCGCGCCACTGCACTCCAGCCTGGGCGACAGAGCAAGACTCCATCTCAAAAAAAAAAAAAGAAAGAAAGAAAAGAAAAAAAGAAATCGTTTTTTGAGAGTCTGCCATAAGTCCTGGAACCCAGTTGAGAACAAGTGGGACAAAATCCCTGTCCTGTAGTCCCAGCTACTTGGGAGGCTGAGGCAAGAGAATCGCTTGAACTGGGGAGGCAGAGACTGCGGTGAGCCGAGATCGCACGCCTGCACTCCAGCCTGGCAACAGAGTGAGACTCCATCGAAAACAAACAAACAAACAAACAAACAAAAAAGCCCTGTCCTTCAGCGCTTACATGCTAATTGATGGGTGAGAGAGAGGAATAAACAACAAAATACAAATTTGGCAAATAAAAATAATTCAGATATGCTATGAATGAATTAAAATGCAACACGGCATGTGATAGATAAGGTCTGGGGCCAGGGGTAAGGGTTGGACTTCTTCAGACGGAATGGTCAATGCAGGCCTCTTTAAGGTTCTGGCATTTGAGCAGAGACCTGAACCAGTAGTTGGAGCTGGCGGTGAGGATGGACACTCAAGGCAGCGGGCAGTGCAAAGACAGAGTGCAAATTAATTCCAACAGGAGTGTCTTAGCCTCAGTCCTCAGATGCCAAGACAGGATTAAATGTGCAGGGATTTCAGAGGTGCAATGCCTGTGAACAAAGTGGGTGGTGGGGGCGCTGGAGAGGCTGGAAGAGGAAGAGAAAATTGGGTGAAAACCCCCCAGGCCACCTGGCATTCTCATGGTCTGGCAAGGCTATCTGGAAGCAAAGTCAGCAGTCAGAGTTCAGAGTGTTCCAGGAACTCACCTGCCTCAGGTTCCCTGCCACCTGGCCAAGCCCTGACAGGCAGGGCCTCGACCCAAAGCCCTGCACAGTGGCGGCCCCTGGCCAATGACCCTCCCCATTGTTAGAGACCGGACCCTGAGCAAGGCTGAGTGCAAGGAGACCAGGTCAGAAAGGAATGCAAAGGCCCTCTGGCAGTCTGAGATTAGGAGATTTTAACTTAAGGGCAGAGAGGGAGCACGTCTAAGGGACACTGGGTGGAGCTGTCCCGCGGGCCATGGCTCTGGAGTTTGGGAGACGTCTCCAGGAATCTGTGGCACACAGGTGGCACAAACACCTCAGAGGGAATGGGAACATTCAGAACCTGTGGAGTGAAAAGAGGGGGCACCTCCATGTAAGGAACAGATGAAGAAAGGGGAGTCAGGTAGAAGAGGGTGACCCATCAAGCCCTGGGACCAAGGAAGGCTTCTGGAAGAAGGCAGAAGTGGTCTTTCCCTCAAACTACAGAAAATGTAGCCTCTCTCTCTCTCTCTCTCTCCCCCCTCCACCGCCCCCCAAACACATGCTCTCTAACAGCCCAGCAAATGACAGCACCCCAACAAAGTAAGTCTCTTCTCCAGCACCCCTGGCAGTGACAGGGGAGGCATGGAACATCACAATGAGATGAAACCCCCTCAGAAGTCACTTCTTTTTCTCCTGGTCACTGCCTCATTTCTCTGTCCAACCAGGGCTGTGCGTGCCTCGGCCACAAACCACAGTTATGACCCCTCCATCCACGGGGCGCATAGGCACTTTACAGGGATTATTCTTTATAATAATCACAGCCCTCCTAGGAATTAGGGATTATTCTCCCCATTTTACAGAATTGAAAACAGGCTCAGAGAAGCTTAGTGAGGACGACTGTGCTGAAAGTGACACTCGTGACCTTTGGTGAAGGAAAAGTCAGGCTGGCACCGCCAGCAGGACCAGCCACTAGGTGCGGTGGTCACAGGGCAATGTCAGGGGTTACCCACCAGTCATGCGGGTCACACCAGGTCTGGAACCTAAATGTGCAGGTCCATTCCTAAGCCCAGCCCCAAGGTACTTAGCCTAAGTCCTGATGTCAGGAATTGAAGTTCAGTTCAGTCTTGAAGTTTCTGAATGGTTCACTGCTGCATTTTCCTAAAGTCTCAGGAGGGTGTTTGGCTCACTGTGGTCTAGTGACTACAGGGGCAGGACTTGGAGACAGACCTGGGTTTAACTGCTGTGTTGGCCCCATCGCTTACTGACCCCTTGGCTGTGAGCAAATCACCCACATCTCCCGCCTCAGTTTCTCTACTAGAAAATGAGACTAATGATAACCTCTCTTTCTGGAATGATAGGAGGATTGAATAATATATATAAAGCATAGCACATAGAGACACAAGAAAAACAAAGTAAGGGCTCTGTACTTATTTATTTCCACTTTCCTTGTTCCAAAAGAGATGTAAGGCCGCTGGTGCACAATAAATATTTGTTAACTGAATAAAGGTAAAATAGAAAATAGAGACTAATGAGCTTGATCTCCCACAGAGACGCTCAAAGAGAAAATGAGGGGAAATTGCCTATGGTGAAATTCATTAGGTTGTTTTTCAAATCAATGATTTGAACTCCAGCCTTTCACTGGAAGGGAAAAAATGAATTTATTATAGTTTTTAGGTACAGTTAGGATAATAGGTAACATTCCAAATAATATGCCTCTTTTCACTAGTTAATAGCATTGAACGTTACATCCCCACACCCCTTTTCTTCCTGGGTCCTCAAATGCATGCATATGAAAGAATTCCTGAATGCTGGCCAGGGAGGGGGCAGGAGAGATCAAGGGACCAGCTAGCTAATTTATTATCAGAGTAACTGATAATAAATTATTAGTTCTTCTGACTTGGACAGAACCTCTCACAACTTATGAATTCTTTACCATGAGACCTGGAACACCCAATGAGCTATAAAACACAAGTCGCTCAAACTGAATTCATGTTGTCACAACAGCTGTGGCAGTAGCAGCACAGAGGCCTTCTTAAAGATGCCCACTAAATGTTCACCATAGTGTTGTTTATAGTTAAAACACAGGAAGCAACCTCAATGTTGCTCAATGAAGACTGCCTTAAACCAGTGCTTCTCACACTTCAATGTGACATGAACTACCTGAGGATGTTGTGAAAACAGCAGATTCTGAGCCAGCTGGGGGTGAGATGCTGCTTCTAGGTGAGAACAGTATCCACAGACCACAATTTTGAGTAGCAAAACCTTGGTTAAAATAACCAGTAATAAGTTTATACTGGAATAATGTACACCTCTTAAAAATGATGATGTGGATCTGTATATATGCATATAGAAGGGAGTGTAGGATATATTGTTTTATGATGTGTTTGTTTGTTTTATTTTGTTTTCATTTCTTTGGTTTATTCTTTTTAGATGGAGTCTCACTCTGTCACCCAGGCAAGAGTTCAGTGGTACAATCTCAGCTCACTGCAACCTCTGCCTCCTGGGTTCAAGCGATTCTTCTGCCTCAGCCTTCTGAGTAGCTGGAACTACAGGCACATACCACCATGCCTGGCTAATTTTTGTATTTTTAGAAGAGACGGGATTTCTCCATATTATCCAGGCTGGTCTCAAACTCCTGGCCTCATGATCCGCCCGCCTCGGCCTCCCAAAGTGCTGGGATTACAGGTGTGAGCCACCATGCCAGGCCTGCTTGTTTGTTTTTTAAGAGACAACATCTCACTTTGTTGCCCAGGCTGGAGTGCAATGGTGCAGTCCTAGCTCACTGCAAGCTTGAACTCTTGGGCTCAAGGAATCCTTCCACCTCAACCTCCTGAGTAGCTAGGGCTATAGGCATGCATCACCATGTCTGGCTAATTTTTTTTTTTCTTTTTGTAGAGATGGGGTCTTGCTATGTTGACTAGGCCAGTCTCAAACTCCTGGCCTCAAGCAATTCTCCTGTCTTGGCCTCCCCAAGTGCTGCGATTACAGCTGTGGTATTGTTAAGTGATAAAAGTAGGGCATCCAACTGAAAAGTTAAGGATTTTAAAACAGAGTATAAAATAATATGTATATAATAGTTCTATTTTACATGCAAGTACTTGCATGTAAAAGAAAAAAATCTAAAATAATATACTCCAAAATCTGGCAGTATTTATCTCTAGGTGGTGAAATTTAGAGTGATTTCATTTATTTTTCTTTTAGTGCAACTGTATTTTCTTTCCTTCTTTCTTTCTTTTTTTTTTTTTTCTTTTTACAATAAACAAGTAGCACTGGGTGATATAAAAGGAAAAACCTGCAAGAGGTTATAAGGCCCAAGAAAATGCTTTTTCTCTAGATGATTGCATAAGAATGTATATACACAATCAGTCAAGAATAGAAAAATATGAAAGGCTTCTCAGGAAGTCAAACTAATTTCAAACGTGACCACTCCACCCACCAAGGTAAGGTACCCCAAAGGCCGTTAGAAAAGGAGGTTGGTTTCCAGTGGCTTGCTGTGAGGAAAGGGCTTTGAACAGGACAAGTTGAAACTCCACATGTAAGGAGCTGGTTAGGAATAGTGAAGAAGATAGTGGCTGGCCTAGAGGCCCAAGGCACCCCAAGCCTCCAGACACGGGCTGGATGCTGTGACCCTAGAGATCTGGGGAGCGTATCTTTTGGGGCACGAGGATCCACAGTGCAGAGGGCTTTGGAGCACGTGGGATCCAGATTCAAATTCCAGCTTTACCATTTACCAGCTTAACCACCTTGTGCCTCTGTTTCCTCAAATGCAAAACGGACATACAAAGAGAGCTCTGCGACCAGGCGCAGTGGCTCATGGCTGTAATCCCAGCACTTTGGGAGGCCGAGGCAGGCAGATCACCTGAGGTCAGGAGTTCAAGACCAGTCTGACCAACATGGTGAAACCCCATCTCTACACACACACAAAAAAGAAAAAATCAGTTGGGCCTAGTGATGGGAGCTTGTAATCCCAGCTACTCAGGAGGCTGAGGCTGGAGAATCACTTGAACCCAGGAGCCAGAGGTTGCAGTGAGCGGAGATAGCACCATTGCACTCCAGCCTGGGTGACAGATTGAGACTCTATCTCAAAACAACAACAAAAACAAACAAACAAAGAGGGCTCTGCTGAGGGTCACATGAGATAACTTTTGAGAATTGTTCCACAATGTCAGCCACCTTGGGCAAGCCTTCTGGACAGTCTAATCTACTTGACAGGGGTGGAGCCAGTGGAAAGAGTTTTGCTTTTTGTTTGTTTTTTAACTTCAGCACATATTATTGTGCTAAATTAGATACACATTATTTCCTTTAGATAATTTCATATGAAGATATAATCCCACACTATTCTAGAGCAGATAAACAATAAGAGATATCATTTCTTAAAGAAAAGTGTACAGGAGAAAAATTTAAAAATAAGAATATTTAATCCAGGAACACAATCATATCCAAAATAGGAATAATGCTGTAAGTGGGTAGTTTTTACTAGAAGGAAATCTGCTACATTGGAAGAAGATATAGTAGCAGATTAGTTAGTAGAAATTAAGTAACGTTCTTGTGAAAATGTAGAAAACTAACAGCCCCAGAAGAACTTATTGACAAACAGACAAAACAGGATGAAGTTCACACGCCCGTTACAGGTTTTGCACCATCCCTCCCAGCCTTAGCAACAGGGCCTCCACCTTATGATAATAATAATAATCATAATACATGAGGCAAATCTTGCAAAGAAAATGAACAGAAGCCAGAGGGGCAGCCTTGTGGTCTATCTACTCCACCTTGGAGAACATCCACAGAGGCATGCAGCAGGACATTTTGCTGCAAATACAGGAAGACGCCATGAAGGGAAGTCTTTGGGGAGATAAACTGGGTTGTCTTGCTTAGGAACTCCTGGGGTGCTGCAACCCATTGTTTCTGCCATTGCATTAGTTACAACAAATGCCAATAAGTCTCACCTGTTCTCATCAGCAGCCGTTTAGCCTTAGAGGGATGTTGCCTGAGAAATGAAGAAGCTCATTAACTTGGATCAGTAGATTGCACAGTGTAGCACCTGTAGACCTTGAATCTTAAGATGCCTTGTGTGATCAGCCAGGGAAATGAAAACTAATCAGGAGGGTGAAACTGCAATGGGGTCCTCAATGAATAGTGAGGAGGCACGGCCAGCAGGCTGAGGCCCAGACTCAATGGTAGCCCGTGCAGCCCAGCTTGACTGTCCTGTGCTGGGAAATACAGATGGCCTAAGAAATGATTAAATCCTCACACATCCAGGACAAACATTCCAACCATCCCACCAGGCTAGATCATCTACATATACATCCATTTGCTCCACAAGGGAAATTCAGGAAAAAAATGACTTTTCATTGAACTAATGAGGATGTCGTTCTCCCACTTAAGTGAATCCTAGAAACTCTAAACACTCATTTGCACAAATCAATAGAGTATCAAAGCTGAAGTTCATTGCCTTCAGTGAGATTTATTATGCTGTAAAAACTTTGACTTTTGACCAGCAAATATTAAAAATTAAGTTGCCTGTGTCACTCTTGGCTATCCAGTCAACGGCCATTCTCCCTTCAAAGACTAGCAAACAGAATTCTATGTTTGGGTGCAATGGACCAGTCCCATGAAATGACTTATGATTGTTCTAACTCAATAATGACACCCCCTTCCACTAAGCCAATGATCGATTTAGGAGTGTGCATGTGACCCAGTTCTAGTCAATGAGATTTGAGGAAATAATTGCTGAAGCAGCCATATTGCCACCATTAAGAAATGAACTGGAAAACAAAAGTTGAGAATTGCAGAGCTATTCTTATTGTGCATAAATATTGAATGTGACAAAGGAAAAGAATGCATTAAGCAAAAAGAAACAGGTCTATACTATAATATTAACAAGCATTTATAAAGCATCTACCATATGCTTAGTTAACCCTATGATACTGAGTATGGAATAATTATCAACCTCTATAGCACTGGCTTTGAAATGGAGATGGAGGTGACGGTGTTTCAGGTTGTAAAAGAAGTGCTCTAGTTACTGGTGATGAAGAAATCTATTTCAGCTAGGACATACCCAGGACGTGACTTCCAGCACAGCACTCAAATAACATTAGTTGCAAAAAAGAAAAGTAGTTACAGTCTTAGCAATGACAGACATAGGACAAAGAGTGCCCCAGTGAGAGGGAAGACAGTAGTGTTCAGCCTCTCATATCAGTCCCCTAAACCAGGAAAATAGGCAGCCAGCAGTTTGCAAAGCATATTAGAGAAAAGCAAAGATGTCCATTAAAATGAATTGAAAAAGTCTTGGTCCTATGCTTTGAGCAAATGTATTAACATAAACCAAGAACTTCCTGTAATTACAGCACTTCTGAAGTGAAAGTATGACTGGGCTACCCCAAAGGACAGCCATCCCACAACTATTTACATAGCCACAGTAGACACAGGGTTATCACAGTAAGGGTAACTGGATTCACAGTAGACATAGGGTTATCACAGTCAGGGGAACTGGAACTCAATTTCAGACCCCACTGGACTTCCTTCATTGCATTTGTTTGTTAGGGAGACAGTATTCACTTCAGGGCTCAGGTGACAGGACAGATGAGCACGGGGGTTTTCAGAAGAGGAGGTCCATGAGAACCGGAGGGTAAAGTTTGCATTTTGCCTTCAAAGACTTGTACACCCATTTGTGGGGGTACCGCAGCTATAGGTGTGTCTATAGTCAGCATGATGCCAACTGACTCATTACCAAAATCAGTTGTGTCAAAACCATAAATGTAGCAGCCTCGTTCAGAGAAATCAAATGTAAAAGTGTTTTAAATTTAAAAACACTGAGTGATTTTTAAATTGTGCTTGAGGTTAAATTGTTCCCTCACCTTGTTGGGTTCCTGAGAACAATGCAGTTAGAGTATCAATCTCACTGCTGCATCTTTTCTAGAGATCTCAAAGCATGACTTGAGTGTCATTCTCATTACAAAAGAGGAGAATGGAGGACTGCTTGGGCAGAAACATACACCAGAGGACAGCAGGAAAGCTTGAAGATAGTTAATCTTAAGAGAGCTCTAGAACTAGAAGGGGTCTTAGAAACATCTAGTATAACGTCTCAAACATTTTTAGCAGTAGAACCTTTTATTCAAATGAAATTTTACACAGAACCCCAATATGGATATAATGGCATTTAATTAGCGTAGTTTTTTAATTTAATTTTTTTTTTTTTTTGAGACAGGATCTTGCTCTGTAAGCCAAGCTAGAGTGCAGTAGCATGATCACAGCTCACTGCAGCCTCAAACTCCCAGGCTCAAATGATCCTCCTACTTCAGCCTCCCCAGTACCTGGGACCACAGGTGTGCACCAGCATGCCTGGCCTTTTTTTGTTTTGTTTTGTTTTGTTTTGTTTGTTTGTTTTAAGAAATAGGTTCTCCATATGTTGCCCAGGCTGGTCTCAACTCCTGGGTTCAAGGGATCCTCCCACCTCAGCCTCCCAAAATGCTGGGATTACAGGTGTGAGCCACCGCACCTAGCAGATAGTTTATTTTTCAAGTGAAAACTTTCATATTATAAAGTGGGTCTGCGAGACCAATTAGATGCTTTGTTGGATGTGAAATTTCAAATCAGGGGTTTAGGATTATTGTGACTAGATCAGCTTCAGCATCCATTGTATTTCTCTGTTGTGTGTTAGTTACACAGAATCGAGAAACTTCTGATTGGTAAGTAGGGACAAACTTGAAAGTAGGGATGAGCTTCACCACTCACCCTGCAATCTCAGGATACTTTTCAAAGAAACTGAAATCACAGGAGAAGCTTTATTCCAAGATGAACCAGAAAAATAGTTCATCCTGCAACATAAATTAACATGTTTACAATTTGCTAATGTGCTTTAAAAATTAATATGGTTCATAAAGCAAGGGCATGCATATAATGTTTAAGTACAAATATATTTCATGACTGATGGGTGAATCAAATGTTTGCCCAATTTCTAAAGTAACTCTACAAGTCGCTAAGATTCTGCAGAACCATCTAGAACAGACTGATTGAATTAAATTTCCTCTTTTTATAGATAAAGAATTTAGGTCCAGATTGGAGAGATTATTGCTCGAAGTCACACAGTTAGAGGTGCATATCTAGGACTAAAGCCCAGAATTTTTTACCCAAAATCTACATGGGCTTCCCCTAAAGATGCTGCAGTTCTATGCAAAAATGTTCCCTTTTATATAGATGACTTTTCTACTGTTAGCAAAGAAAGTAAGCTCACACATTTCATCAGATGAGACCTTGAACACTTTGACGTGTATTTCCAAGCTAATGAGGGAAAAAAGAAACTTCTCAATAAAAACTTCTCCGCAGGATGCCCACACCCAGCTCCTACTGACATCAGTGACTCTGGTGAGCCAAGCAGGCTCCTGAAGAGCTTATAGGCACATCACCTGCATAGTCACTCATGCTAGTGACCACTCTCTCCATGGCCTATACTTTGCACTTCCTCAGTAAATCTTGCTGAACAAAAAGTGAGAAGCTTTTATGTTCACAAAAGCACATTTTAGAGAAGAGTTTGACATCAAACAAATACCAGCAGCAGGAAAACAGCTCAACCTCCTTTCCATATCCAGCCTCTACCTAAAACCTCCCCTACCTGCAAGTTAGCAGGAACATCGGGGAAAACAAAATAAAACCAAAAACAAACAAACAAACAAACAAAAAAGCCTTAAGTCTTTCAGGTTGACCCTGCAAACAGGTCCTGGAAATGGGTTGTCGTTGCAGAAGGGCAATGTAATTAAGTGAATGTGTAGTTCCCCTTGTGGTTCACTTATGCACGTACTCCTAAACCCCACAACCACAGAGTTGATGAATCACTTGCTCTTCTATTTAACTGAATGTCTAAGACAAGGTATCATTCCCATTGCTGAAAATATCCAGCAAATTCATTAACAGGATGACATAATACAGAAGCATGCTCACTTAGTACAACCCTGTAACTGTAGATATCAGCTCGAGTTTAATTATTAACTGCAAGATAGGTAAAACTCAATATCCAATTTATAAAAATGCAAACATATTTTCATTTAATTTGGGTATAAATGACCATAGTGTAAGTAGAAAATTGTATCACAATACTACTCCTGATATCAACAATAACTTTTTTTGTTGGTTATTTACCATATACCAAGCACTGCTATAAATACTTTACATGTATTAGCTCTTTAATTTTCACTATAACTCTAAGAAATAAGTACTATTTGTAAGCCCAATTTTACAGCAAAGCAAACCAAGGCAAAGACAAGAAATAAGGTATTAGAAGTGACAAAAACAAGCATAAACAGGATTTGAATGAGTGTGTGTTTCTTCCTACCTAGATATTAAATGGTATCTAATCATGACTCAGAAAACAAGGGAGAAAAAAGTGTTTAAACTTCCCAAACATGCAACATCTCATTCAGCTCTCATGTTAGCACAAATAAGAGGCATTTCAACCCAAGAACAAACAGTTTGATTAAATCCTATAGTTTAGAGATTGAATGGAACCTGAGGATCTAGGAGGAGGCCTGGGTGACTGCAAGAAAGGCAGCTCTTTGCAAAGCTTCTGTGTGATGGTCAGGTGTTGGAGCTCTGGAACCACAGAGCTTGGATTCCAACCCTGGCTCACCACTTGTGAGCTCTGTGATCTTAAGCAAGTTGTTTAATATTTTCCAAGGAAATAATAATAATAATAATAACTATCTCACAGGGATGTTGTGAGGATTAAATGAGCCTTGTGAAGGTGTGACATAGCACCTGGTCCATAAGAACCACTCAAAAAATATCAGTTACTGTTACTATGACCACTACTACTACCATCTGGAGAAATAACTGGAAATTGAAGCTTTTATAAGACAGAAAGCACAAAATCCTGGCTTTTACAAGACAGCTGTATACAACTTTGCTCTTGGACTCATTCATATGGGGAAAAAAAATCCCTATACTCCATATCACTCAAAAGCTGTATGCAGCATGGATGCAGTGACTCATGCCTGTAATTCCAGCACTTTGGGAGGCTGAAGCAGGCAGATCACTTGAGCCCAGGCATTCCCAGCCTGGACAACATGGAAAAACCCCATCTCTACAAAAAAATACAAAAATTAGCCAGGCATGGTGGTGCACACCTGTGGTCCTAGCTACCCAGGAGGCTAAAGTGGGAGAATCACCTAAGCCTGGGAGGTCATGGTGGGCTTGAGCCACGATCACACCACTGCACTCTAGCCTGGGTGATGGAGCAAGACCATGCCTCAAAAAACAAAAACAAAAACAAAAACAAAATCTGCATGTATGCTGTTTTCCAACAATAAGAAACATATGACACTACTCATACTTGAATAGTTTATTTAATCTTCTATAAACCCACTTTTATTAAGTCTTCTCAAATTGCCAAAGGGCATCTGGAAATTTTTATATAAGCTTTGTAAAATTAGATATGATGCATCTGGCCCAAAATGGTATAAAGCCACAAGTCCTAAAGCACATACTTCTGATAAACTGCAATAAAAACATAGAAAAAGATTTTTAATAATAACAGAACTAAAACTGACCATACCCTAATACTGGAACCTGGGAGCAACTGACAGGACTAAATTAAAACATGAGCAGCTGAGAATTCAGTTCTTGACACAGTCTGGCTTTGATGAATAAAACACAGGTCACCAGAGAAAAGGAAGAAAGAGAAATATGCTTTAAAAAACCTCCTCTTTCATTCCTCAGCTTCATGTCTGTTCTCTCATCCTCATTCCTAACTCTATCTCCACCTCTTCCAAATCTAAGCAGAAACCACAAATTCTAGAAAATATAACACTAATGTGGGTAAGAAGAGACTTGATGGTAGCACAACACATTTGTCTTAGATAAAGGCAATGTACCATCACGATCAACCCTAATTCCTAATAACAACACGTACTGGAAATTGGCTTGTCCATGTTCACAGTACCAGAGAATCAGGCAGTGGGAGGAGATAGAAGGTGCCACTTCAGTAGAGCAGGACACACCAATGATGTCCTAATGTAAACAGGAAACTGGACTGGCAGCAGTGCATACCAATATGCCACAAGTGTGAAAAGGGAATTGGATTATATAGTCAAAAAAAAAAAAAACTGAAACACAGACAGATGGAAATTAAACGCAACAAGTTGCCAAAAAAATGCAGGAGAGAAGGAAGGATTCCAAGAAGATAAAAGTGTGATTACAGAGGTAATATACATATTGGAAACAGGTTTAGAACCAAACTGATGCTATAGAAAGTCTATTTAGTGGTGTGGAAAACAGACTCTCCAAGTTCTAGTAGAATATAGAGGGAAAGAACATGGAAATTAAAATGACTCTAGTTGTGGAAGACAAAGACTGGAAAGTCAGTATGAGGAAAAAGAGTGTTCCTGAAGGTGAACTCAGAACAAATGGAAAAAAAGTAATAATCAAAGATATAGTAGAAGAAATTCTTCCTCACCTACAGACAAACTGCATAAGTAGATCAAATGGGCCTTTAGTTTTCTGAAAAATCCATTAAAAGAGACTCACATCTACTCACATGCTTACAAACTAATTACAAGGACAAGTTTAAAATAAAATTTAATTTAAAAACCTATAAGCACCAAGGCAAATAAACTAGATTGCCTAGAAAGTATGAAAATTAGTCAGGCTTCAGAGTTCTCCAATGCTGGACTAGCTCCAAGGCAATGCTGTCTTAACGCCTATAGCATTTTGAAGAAGAAAACAGTTATGATCCAGTAATTTTCTGCCACCAATGTATCTGCCATGTTGAAAAGGGATGTTCAGATACACGAGCTCTTAAGACACACAGGAGCTTCCAGAAAGTTTCTTGAATTTGTTGTCCAGAAAGGGGACAAAGTGACTGATAATGAAAAATAAAACTAGTTTTAAAAGATAAACAATTGGCAGAAAGCTGGATATAAAAGTGGACTCAATGAAAACTGGAGTGAGGATTCTCTGGGGAATGAGAGAAATGTTCTAAAATTGGAGAGTGGTGGGAGTGGCACAATTCTGAAAATTTACTAAAAATCATTGAATTGTATACTTAAGATGAATTTATTTTATGGAAAGTTATGTCTCAATAAAGCTGTTTTAAAAACCAAACTCAAATATAAAAACTGATCAAATAGAAAAACCAAAATCAAATACACTAACATAGCACAGGAAGTCGGCAGGATGACAGAGTGTGTTCAACACTTTATCAGCAGAGGTGCCATTTCACACGTGACTGTCACAATCTGAAAAGGCTGATCAAAGAACATTTTTGAAAAATTAAAAATAACTACCACTAGAATATATGTCTTCCAAACATTAGAAAAGATAAAAGCTAAAGAAAATATAGCCCAGGGAGGGAGGATGGGGAAAGATCGGTCAACAGACACAAAGTTGCACTTAGATAGGAGGAATAAGTCCTGGTGTTCTATTGCACAGTAGGGTGATTGTGGTTAACAATAATGTATTGTATATTTCAAATAGCTACACAAGAGGATGCTGAACATTCTCACCACAATGAAAGGATCAACGTTTGAGGTGAAAGATTTGCTAATTACCCTGATTTGATCATTATACAATATATACATGCATTGAAATATGACATTGTACCCCATAAATATGTACAATTATTTGTCAATTAAAAATAAAATAAAACTTAAAAGAAATATAATCTATATACCAGAAAAGAAAACATAAAGGAAAGAGCAACACAGCATCTTTAAAGTAGAAAATGCTGATATGCCAGAAATAAGAGCAAATATAATAATTATAACAATTACATTAATCTCCTCTATTAAAAATTTTGAAACTATAAACTTGGGTCAAAAAACAAAATACTGTACCTAAAACAAAGTAAAATAAATATATAAGGGCAAAAACCTAATTTCTTGATCTGATGAAAAGTATAAACATTTTGAACTGAGAATGTCATTTAAAATGGTTATTCAACTTTATGTTTATTGCAACAGAAAGGTGACCATGACATATTTGTAAGTGGGGAAAAACATGTAGACTACACAACAGCATTCACAGAATGATCCCATGGCAAATTGTGAATATGTGTGTTCATGTGCACGCACACCCAATAGAATATATAAAAGGGATTCACTAAAACATCAGAAGTAGATTTGGGGAGATTTTAATGCTTTGGTCTGGTTGAGTTTTTAACAATGAGAATATTATATGTTCACATACAGATATACACACAAGATATTGCAAATTTGTAGAAAAATAGTGGTAAATACCATTTAGTGGTACTTACCCAATAATTTTATATTGGAAAACAGTAAAATTGATAGTGAATATATAATTCTCATAAATTCCATGAAACAAGTTATAGTGTACCAAAATATATATAAAGCTACAACTGAAATACAAGAAGAAATTCATAAGAACAAATTATATTAGAATAACTCTTTAATAAACAAATTGTCTTCATCAGGTCAAACAGCCAAAAAATAGAGAAAGAGCTAAATAATTGTATTAATGTAATTACTAATCTGGATAATGTGTCTTCATTATATCATTATAACATAATTAAATTTAATAAATACATTGATGATACATATAAAAATAGAAACATACTCTATTTTTCAGTGCCCATGAAACATGTACAAAAATTGATTTAGAATTAGACCACATAGAAAGTTGCAGTTATACTCTTGACTACAGCCCTATCAAAAAGCCTAAAAATTTTCTAATGAAAACTGGCAAATTTAAAGTTCATCAAGAATAAAAATGAGCAAAAATAGCCTGGGCAAAGTTGTTGCTTTGGGAAGCTGAGGCAGGAGGATTGCTTGAGGCCAGTAACTCGAGACCAGCCTGAGCTACATAGCAAGACTGTCTCCACAAAAATCAAAAAAATTATCAGAGTGTGGTGATATACACCTATAGTCCTAGCTACTTGGGAGCCTGAGGCAAGGGGATCACTAGAACCAAGAAGTCTGAGGTTACCGTGAGCTATGATCATGCCACCACACTTCAGACAGGGCAACAGAGTGAGACTTTTTCTCTTAAAAAAAACTTAAAAATAAAGAGGAAATTCCAAAAAAAGACCCAAATATGTATATGTGTGTAACATTAGTATTATTAAATTAACATTTTAAATCAGCACAGAAAAAAGGGGGTAAATTGACAGAAAAAACAAAATTAAATCTCTACCTTATTACAAAATGAATTTTAGATGAAGTAAGGATTTAAATATAAAAATAAAACTATAAAGTACTAGAAGAAAATATTGATGCATATTTTCAATGTAGAAGTTTTTCTAAACATGAATTATAAATGAATAAAACTGATTGGCTTATTTAAAAATTTAACATCTGAACATAAACAAGGTTAAAAGGCATATTTGAAAACTGTGAAAATTATTTGCAAAAAATATCACAAAGGCTGAATAGATTTAATTTTAATTTTTAATTTTTATATATAAAAATTTCATATAAATTAAAGGAAGTCAGGCCAGGTATGGTGGTTCACACCTGTAATCCCAGCACTTTGAGAGGCTGAGGTAGGAGGATTGCTTGAGCCCAGGAGTTCAAGGCTGCAGTGAGTCAAGGTGGTGCCACTACACTTTGGGCAACAGAGTGAGACCTTGCCTATAACAAAACAAAACTAAACTAAAGGAAATACCCCAGTAGAAAAACTAGTGAAAGGCAGCAACGTACTACTTATAAAAGAAATAAGTTGCACAGCTAGCATAGGCAGTAGAGCATGAGTCTCTTTAAAGAAATATAGATGTATACATATGTTTATTATGGCACTATTCACAATAGCAAAGACTTGGAATCAACCCAAATGTCCATCAATGATAGACTAAAATAAGAAAATGTGGCACATATACACCGTGGAATACTATGCAGCCATAAAAAAGGATGAGTTAATGTCCTTTGTAGGGACATGGATGAAGCTGGAAACCATCATTCTGAGCAAACTATCACAAGGACAGAAAACCAAACACCACATGTTCTCCCTCATAGGTGGGAGTTGAACAATGAGAACACTTGGACACAGGAAGGGGAACATCACACACTGGGGCCTGTCGTGGGGCGGGGGACAGGGGGAGGGATAGCATTAGGAGAAAAACCTAATGTAAATGGTAAGTTAATGGGTACAGCGAACCAACACGGCACATGTATATATATGTAACAAACCTGCAAGTTGGGCACATGTACCCTAGAATTTAAAGTATAATTT
>NW_012101209.1:369929-412146 GCF_000951045.1 Mandrillus leucophaeus | reverse complement strand
GGCTAATTTTTTGTATTTTTAGTAGAGACGGGGTTTCACCGTGTTAGCCAGGATGGTCTTGATCTCCTGACCTTGTGATCCGCCCACCTCCGCCTCCCAAAGTGCTAAGATTACAGGCATGAGCCACCGCACCCGGCCTATATGCCATTTTTCACTTATCAAGTTATAACTCCTTAAAAGTTAAAATCCCATGTTCATAACATCAACACAAAAACTCATAACTTATGTGGGGAATTGTAAACTGGCAAGATATTAGAGAGTGGGAGTGGTTTAGAATGTACATTTCAAATGTGTCAAATATAGTCAATTCTTTGAACTCAACAATTCCTAAGGCAAAAAGGATTTATAAAGATGTGGAGACAATGATAGTTACTGTAATGTTATTTGCAGCAGCAAGAAAGCAGAAAGAACTTGAAATACCCAACAATAGAGGATCAGCTAAATCAATCGTGATACCTTAAAAACTGTGATGAAGAAGAATATTGATATGAAAAGACATTAATTATACATTGTCAGATGGGGAAAAATAAACCACAATACAGTAATGGTCCCATATTTGAAAAAATAGTAATAAATGTACATATCTACATTCATTAAGCAAAAACAACTTTTTTTTGTTCAGGAAGATATTCACCAAAATGTTAATAGTGGTTCTGTCTACATGTTGATATGACAGGTAGGATTTTTGTATTCTCTTTGCCAATCTCTATTTTATAAATTTTCACATAATCATATGTTTAACTTGCATAATAATTGTTAAAATAGTAACAAGGATAGTAATAACATGCTGACATTAAGCTTTTTCTCTTTTTGAAGAGCATTGGCATGCTAGTTCTTTTTCTCCTTAGCATGAAAGAAAGCACATTAAAAGAAAGATGTGGCTTGCCATCACCCTGAGGGACACTTTCAGTAGGATGATTACAGCTGCTATGACAACAAGGGGAGGATGTGATGTCACATAATGATCCAGTGACTTCAACGGTCCCGTCCCAATGCAGAGCTTTGCTGCCAGCTGGAAATCCAGCAGAGACCTCATTAAGGGCATCTGTTCAGTAATTACTACAAGTTTCCCTCCATCACGCATCCAACTTTGAAAACAGCCCTACCGCAGAACTCCAGTGCCTGACTCACAGGGGGCTTTAATCTTCCATTTCTGTAGCGCTCAGACTGACTGCCACCAGAGAACCAGGGTCAAGTTTTGGCGCAGTCAGTAAACACTACCTTGATCAACAGGGACCAGGGCGGGAAGAAGCATCTAGAGGACGTTTATTAACGCCAGCATAGACTAGAGCCTGAAGGTGTTTAACTAAGTTATCTTATTTTGCATCCTCCTAGAACATTTAAATATTGTAATTTCCATTACAGAAAATCTAATACACCTGTAACCCATAGAAAAGAAGGGCAAATAGGAATGACTGCACAGCAAGCTGGGGAATCAATTGCAAAATATGCATAATGAATTCTCCTACAATGAATATGAAATCCCAAGACCCTATTCACATGGCACTAGCACCAGTGCTCTGCATAGAATAGGGGCAAACTGCTATGGTGGAAGGAGCCAGACAGAACTGGTGTCAAGTCCCAGCTCTATTACTTAACCTCCTAAACCTCCGTTTCCTCACCTTTAAACTGAGAATAATAATGAGTCAAAAGAGTTGGAAAATTAAGCATAAAACTCGGAGCCTAGTACCTAGTATTCCCAAAAAAGTTAGTTCGCCTTGAAAAGTTTCACAGAAAACTAGACAGATATGTCAATGAATTAATTGCTTCCTTATTAAGTCTTACCCAATGCAAGAGTCTCCAAACTGCTCTCTCTCTTGCCACGCCTACTGCTATTAACATCCTCACATATCACACTGTTCTTATACATGGTGTTTTCTCTGTCTAGAATGTTCCCAGAATTTCTCCCTTGTCCATCCCATCCCCAATCTCATCCAGCTCTGTGATTCCTAAACAAGGAACACAGCAGAATCATTTAGAGAGCTTTCTAACAATGCACACGCCAGGCTGGGCACAGGGGCTCATGCCTGTAATCCCAGCATTTTCAGAGGCTGAGGCGGGCAGATCACCTGAGGTCAGGAGTTCAAGACCAACTGGCCAACATGGTGAAACCCCATCTCTACAAAAATACAAAAATTAGCCGGGCACGATGGCAGGTGCCTGTAATCCCCGCTATTTGGGAGGCTGAGGTGGGAGAATCGCTTGAACCTGGGAGGCGGAGGTTGCAGCAAGCAGAGATCATGCCACTGCACTCCAGCCTGGGTGACAGAGCAAGACTCCGTCTCACAAATAAAAAGAAAAAAAAGAAAAAAATGCACTTGCCAGGTCCAACCCACAATTATGGAATTGGAATCTTCGGAGCATAGAGCCCAGAAATCCTTAACAAACTCTCCATTTGGTTTTTACGTGGCCAGCCCTGTTGCTGCAGCATTTGAGAACCACTGACGTGGCTGATTCCTACTTCTTTAAAACTCTATTCAAAAACTCTCATACATCGCTGGTGGAATCATCAAATGGTGCAGACACTTTGGAAAAGTTTGGCAGTTCCCTAAACGTTAGACAATAATTTACCATACGACCCAACAATCCCACTCCTAGGAACCTGCCCAAGAGACTCAAAACATATGTCCACACAAAGACATGTATGTAAATATTTATATCAGCATTATTCATAATAACCAAAAACTGGAAACAACCTGTGTCCAACAATTATTGAATGGATAAACAAATGTATATGTTCATATAATGGAATATTATTCAAAATAAAACAGAATGAAGTACTTATACATGGTGATGATTACACAACTGTAAACTCACTAAAGCTTGTTGAATTGTACTCTTAAAACGGGTAAATTTTATGGTATGTAGATGACACCTCAATAAAGCTGAAGGAAAGGAAAAGAAAAGGAGAAAAGGAACAGGAAGGAAGAACAGTGAAGGGAAGGAAGGGAGAAGAAGAAGAAAGGAAGAGGGAGGGGAGGAGAAGGGAAGGGAAGGGAGTGATACTGGGGAGAAAAGAAGAGAGAGGGGAGAGCGGGGGGGCGGGGAGGAGAGGAGAGAAGGAGAGAGGAGAAGGGGAGGGGAAGGGAGGGAAACTAAGTTCAAGCCTTTGCAAACCCCTCCCCCTGCATTATCTTCATCCTTTATAAATCCCCCAAACAGCACTTGGCCTCAGCATGTTACTTGTCAATGTCAGTTTCCCCACAAGCCCACATGCTTTTCAAAAAAGAGAAAATTATTTAATATCTTCCTATACTTGCAGGGAGGTTGGTAGGCACTAACTAATATTTGTAAGAGAATGTAGGAAGGAATGAGTGGTTGATTGAGCTTTCTGCTGAAACACACTCTAAGAAACATTCTACCTCTAATAACTTAATACTCAGTTTCCCTCTTATAAAGTCATAAACCCTCTCACTGGGATGCTAAGAGGAGATGCTAGATGTCCCAAAAGTGCTTTGGATTTTTACCCAAGGCGTGTCCCCCAGGTGTAAGAAGGGCACTTCCTCTGACATGTCCCATGCATAGTCAAGCTCTCACATAACCATTGTAGCATCAGATTCAAATCCAGATCTCTCCACTTCCCTGGATAAGTGTGTTCATTTCCTCATTGGAAAATGAGAAATTAAATGAGCTAGTGCTTACAAAGCCGTTAGAACAGCGTTTGGCATATAGCAAACACTCAATTACAAAGAAAATAGTAGTATACATGGTGTGTGGAGGGGCTGTGTGTTTGTATATAAAATATATTTGCATATAATTTGTGAGACACCTCTGCCAAAATAGGCCATGCTGTGAAATACTCAGAAAAGTTTCACCTGCCTCATGGGGCATTCAGGATTAGGGAAGCTGATACAAACACAAAAGAGAGCCTAGGCACTAAGTTAGAGAGACCAAGAGAGCTGACTAATTTAAAATATCCGTATATACAATTAAGTTTTAAAAGCAGGTACTAGAACAACATGTATGATCCCATTTAAATAGAACTGCAATAGAATATTATGTGGACCAAGGATAGGATATTAACAGAGGTCATCTCTGGATAATGAGGTTTTCTTTCCTGAGTTCCTAAAATGAACATGGATCATTTTTACAGGCAAATAAAATTAATAATGCTATCTTCATTTTGTTAAAAAATGAATTAAGTAATTAGGAAAATTAAGACAGCCTCCAGCCCCCAAGGACTACCTACTGCTCTGGCAGCCTAAAAGTTTGCCTGGTTTGTTTGAAAGAGAGAACTAATACCCAGAAGGCTACAGGAAGGCCCAGATACAAAGGAAGAATGCAGGTCATACAGAAATGGCTAGTTATTATTACTACATAATAGCAAGAACATTCAGCAAACACTCAGCAACTGATTCTCCACAGCATAGCCAGAGTGTGTGTTTATAAACACAAATCTGATCTTGTCCCCTCTCCCTAAAATGGCCAGCTGCCTTCCACTGCTCTTGGAGAAAAAAACAAAACACTCCAGTGGGCCTATAAGGCCTCACATAATCACCTCTCCAGTCTCTTCTTAATGCTCTCACAGCTCTCCATATCCCATCTCCTCCCTCCAGCCACAGGGCCTCTGCACAGGCTGCCTGATCCACCTGGAGGCTCTCCCATCACCTCCCCCACACCCTTCACCAGGGAAGCCAATCCCAACCCCCAGACAGATTAGATACCCCTGCTGGGCATGACCACAGCACCCTGGCCTTGCCATCAGAGGACGAAGCACAGTTATACCAATGTCTGTGGGCCCCACTAGGCTGTCAGCACCATGTCATCAGGGCTGGCTTGTTTGCTCACATAGTATTCCTAGTGCTAACACAATCACTGCCATAAAGAATGCACTGCATAAAGACGGGCTAAGTGAGTGGTTACAGCCCATGCGCAGACAAGGCACTGC
Organism: Mandrillus leucophaeus; assembly: GCF_000951045.1. NCBI lineage: Eukaryota > Metazoa > Chordata > Mammalia > Primates > Cercopithecidae > Mandrillus > Mandrillus leucophaeus. The sequence goes on along the minus strand of NW_012101209.1, from coordinate 407,258 downwards.
AAAGTACGAGTCCAGAGAAAAGCAAAGGCCAGGTCATGGAAGGCCCATGGGCCCTACCTGGGAATGTGGGCTTGATCCTGCATCCAATGGGAGTCTCCCTCCTGGGTTTTAAACGGAAGGGCAGCAGGATCAAAAAGCCTACAGACTTTAAATACTAATTAGATGAGGTGAGGGTGGGAATCTGCACAGGAAAAGGAATCTATAATGGTTCCCAGGTTTCTAGTTCAAATGCCCAAGCTTTCAAAAATGTAGAAACTGGCCAGGCACAGTGCCTCACACCTGTAATCCCAACACTTTAGGAGGCCCAGGCAGGCATATCACTTGAGGTCAGGGGTTCGAGACCAGCCTGGCTAACATGGTGAAACCCCATCTCCCAGCTACTTGGGCAGCTGAGGCAGGAGAATCACTTGAACCTGGGAGAGAGAGGTTGGTGTGAGCTGAGATTATGCCACTACACTCCAGCGTGGGCAACAGAGTGAGACTCCGTCTTAAAAAACAAAATGTAGAAACTGGATTGGAGTCATGGTTCTGAAACCAAGTCACTCCAACTTCCTGGAGTAGCCGTTTCTCCATCTGTGAAATAGAGCTGCTCATAGTTCTCTTTCAGGGGAATTGGTAGCATCAAATGAGCTGATGTTTGGGAATGTTTACCAATAGTAAAGCCTCTCATTATCATCAGCAACATGAGGGCAATGGTTTGCATAATTACCCAAAAAAAAATAGCCTCCTTGAAATAGTCACTAAGACCAGGCTTACAGTCTTACACAACTGGACTAAATTCTGCATCTTTTAAACACTTTTCACTGTTTTAAACAGTTGGCCTCATGAATGACCCAGACGAGAAAGGAAGAAAATGCATCCTGTTGGAAAACTGGGTTTCCGTGGGGCCCAGCAGATGATTGGGATCTAGTCTGACTCAAGTCCTGCTGGCTCCCTCTTTAAGAGATGATGGATTCCTCTCCAGTACTAACTGACTCAATACAATTTGAAAAGCTAAAGTAATTTCCAATTGTTAAAGGTGAGTCACTAGATACAGTGGACCTTTCTGAGAAACTGTAAACTAATCACTTTAAAAAAGAAATCCATTCACTTTCCCACTCACTGCTTAAATCCTATTGTGTTCATGTGTGTTCCCTGGGCCCAAAGTCAGAGAAAAACAATGCCAGTTTTCTCTTAGGACCTCTCAGAGAGATGTAACTTCCAAAGGCCTGGAGGGTTCCCATATTTGTGATTACTGGGCAAACATCTAAGCCAGCAGAAACACCTTCAGGTTTGACATGAGCTAGGAAGAAGAAAAGGGAAGGGGAAGGAGTCAATATTTTTATAACCACCTGCAATTGTCATTACTGGGCTAGAACTTTACATATGTCACATCATATGCAGATATTATTATTCCTACTTTACAAAATTAAGAAACAAGACTCAGAAAGTTTAAAAAAAAAAATGGTCAGAGGCCAGGCACGGTGGCTCATGCCTGTAATCCCAACGCTTTGGGAGGGCAAAGCAGAAGGATTGCTTGAGCCCACGAGTTGAAGACCAGCCTGAGCAACATAGCGAGGCCCCATCTCTAGAAATAATAAAAATAAGTTAGCTGGGCATGGTGGTGCACACCTGTAGTCCCAGCTACTCAGAAGGCTGAGGCAGGGGGATCGCTTGAGCCCAGGAGGTCAAGGCTGTGGTGAACCTTGATCGTACCATTGCACTCCAGCCTAAGTGACAAAGCAAGACCGTCTCTAAAAACTAACTAAATAAATAAGTGGTCAGCTATTTCATAAATGGTGAACATGACAACTTATCCATTCACATTCTGGTCTGTCCAAAGATAAAGAAGGGATATTCTCTCTACCATATACACTACAAAAGTTTTATTGAGATAATCTCCAAGAACCAATATGTCTGAGAAATGAAATAATGTAATTCAACAGGTCCAACACAGCAAAACCAAAAAATAAAAATAAAAAATAAGCCAGGAAAGAGCCCTGTAGTTGAACTGCACTGAAACCCTTACTTATTACTTTGACCTTGAGCAAGTCACTTCTCCATCTGTCTAATTTCAACTTGTGAAAACTGAATTAGACTATCTATAATGCTGGTGGTTATAGTCCATGCAAGTCCAGAAGGGGTTTTTTCTCCTTTTCTCCTCCCCAAGCCCATGGAATCATACCTGAGCCACTCTATGAAGTTACCACGAAGAGAGGAAGCACAGCCATTTGGGGAAGCAGAGACAAAGTCAGCAAATCAATTCCTGCAATGTGGTTTCTTCTCAAACTCTGGCAGCAGTACTGTGACCTAATACTCAAGGGCAGAGTCTTGGGTGCTTTGGACCCTTGTCCAGGAGACACTGCCTTCCACCAAGTGAAAACCAACTTCTAGCATGTCTGTCTCTAAGCCTGCCCAGGATCCCCTGGGGAAGGCCTGGTTCTCAGGCCAAGGTTCCAACACACTCCAGTGCCTGTCTGCCAGCAGCACAGGAAGTGCCAACCAGCTCTCCCCAAAGCAGCTGGCACCAATTACCCCGACCCAGCTGGAAGCACCCGGCTTGGCTGAGACAGGCACTCCAGATCCCTGGCCTGGTCGGAAATCCTACCCTAAAATAAAGATAGACTTGCAGCCGTGCCAGAATGCTACATAAGTAGCTGGTGGAGGGTTGGTGGAGGCAGCCAGGGACAGGCAGGTGAGCACCGTCCAGGGAAGCAGCTGTGGGTCTGGGAGTCTTGCCCACACCCTGATTTCAGAGTCCCTCCATCATCACAACCAACAGCTACCAATTAACAGGCACCTAGAGCATACCGGGTTCCTACATTCCTCATCCTCTTGAACCCTCTCAACAACACAACAAAGAAGGAATTGCTATCTCCATTTACTAATGAGGGCCCCAAGGGTCACAGAGGTGAATGATCGTTCCCACAGCCACAGACATAGGAAGTACCAGAACTGGGTCTAGAGCCCAGGTCTTCTGTATCACTTGCCTTTCCACCTGGCATCCTGGCCTAGGAGAACTAACATTCTAACAAGGGCCTGGCAGCTAGGGACTCGCTTTGCAAAACCATCACAAGTGATGCAGTAAATCCTGAAAGATGTTAACCAGCTGAGGAAACGGGAACATGGATCCATGAAGAACCACCATAAAGTATCAAGAGATCATTACCCAAAGACACAAAAGTGAAGCACACGAAAAATGCCAACATTGAACAACAGAAAGCAGAAGACAAAGTCATCCTTTCAGGTTTTCAAACAACAGTACATATGGTGATTTGATCAAGCAGGACTCAGAGTTGGTTATTATTATTTCCAAGTTAAAAATATTATGAAAATATCTTATAATGGATATAAACTATAAATATATAATAATAAAAATATTTATGTAGAACTTACTTTGTACCAGGTGCTATTCTGAGTGCTTGATATGTACTAACTCCTCTAACACCCTAGGAGGTAGGTAATGTAATTGTCTACATTTAACAGATGAGCACATTGAAATACAATAAGGTTAAGTAACTTGTCCAAAATTACACAGCTAATAAACTGTGAAGCCAAAATTTAACCAAGGCAGTCAAACTCCAGAATCCAACTCTTAATCTCTTTACACACTGCCTCTCAAGTCCAACAAGCATTTATCAAGCAGGATCCATGCTAGATGCTTCTATATCTATTATTAATTTGGTATTCATTCTTACGTTTATTCTTCGTAACAAATCTTGCAGCATGAGTTGAAGTCAAAAAGGTTTCATATCACATCAGAATAGAGTTAGCCCTGCAGGCACTCAGAGACACTTGGAAATCTCCAGCTAGTCCCCATTTCCCACTGGAATTTGATGGTTAGCATATAGGTGAAATAGCTGGAAGGCCCGGGCAGCTACACATGGACTTGCCTTTGGTCCTTTCTTGAGTTTAGCTCAGTGGTTATTAAACTTCACTGTAAGTAAGAAAACTGTACAATGCTGTATATACAAAGCATAGTATGCTTACTTCATGAATAATTTCACCTCTGAGTTCTTAACTAGTCTTGTACGCAGTTTGCCTCCTCTTTGCTCTGAACTCTACAAAGCATCCATCACAAATCCCCGGTGTACCTCACTTAGCCATTCCCAGCATCTCATCTACTCTGGGAAGGCCAGGGTCAGGACTCAAAACTCACCTCTTCCGGGAGAGGCAGGAACTACAGAGATTTCCTTACTTAACCAGTTTGTTTACAGATGGAGAAACTGTGGCCCAGGTTAAGTGACTTACCCAGAATCAAAAAGCAAGTTAGTAAGGGGCTAACCCCATCTCTGCGTCCAATATGTGTTTTCTACTAGTCTGTGCTTTTCTTCTCCATGGTTCCCCCACCCTTCTACAGTGTCTACTTCAGTGTTATGTTCAGCAAATGTTTATTAACCTACCAATAATAATAGTTCACAATTTTGAATGCCCTGACTGTGCCAGGCCCTGTACTAGAAGCTGGAGCTTCATTGTGACTTTCATGGGCCCTAGAAACTTTTGCTTTTGTGGGTCCCTTCCTGCACAAAAAAAATAACAATAATAATAATAATTTAAAATATATTTTAGGATTGCATTGAAATGAAGAATATAATAATGTTAAGTTTTCTTAACTTCTCTATTATTTGTTGAGGTAAGAACACCTAACATGAGATCTACCCTCTAAGCAAATTTTTAGGTGTATGATGTTGTACTGCAGATCTTTAGAGCTTGACTGAAATTCTATGAAGCCAAGTATTTTCTTCAATCTAAAAGTTTATTTTTTCTTTCAATTCTAAAAGAAATTAAAATATTTTCAGAATCCTAAAAATATTGCTGTCTGATCACTAGGCTTACTGTGCCCAGTGGATCAATCAGCCTTACTAGGTGTTCTAGTTGCACTATCTCATTTGATTTCCTACCCTAGTGTGGTAGATACTATTTATTATGTCCATTTTACAGCTTAGGAGTCTTAACATTAGCCATGAAATGCCACCTCGCTAAGATCACAACCAAAGGAAGATGGGGTTCTGGATTTGAACCACAAGTGTCTAACTCCAGAGACTGTTATATTCTGGACTCTACTCAGTGCAATTTACCCATCCTGGTCCCCTCCTCCTGCTGTGTTCCAGGCCGATCCCGAAGCCCAGCTCAGGACTGTCATTCCTTCGTTACTATTCTCCCCACCACTCCCAACTTCCCATGGCCCCAGGTGGACCCTGTCCAGGTCTGTGGAGGCTCAGAAGACATGCCGGGCACACTGTGTGGCTCTGGAAAGTGCATCAGCCTATAGGAGGGTGGCAGGGTGCCCAGTACCCACTTGACATTTACTCTCATCTGGTGTCAGGGGCCAGCACAGTTGTACAGGGCATCCTGGCTGCCCACCCACAGAGTGCAGTCACAAATCCTGGGGATCACATCACTGATGCTCACCCACTCCCAGCCAGCACCAGCTCTACTCACAGTATAATTTCAGGCAAAGGGAAAGGACATTGAACGGACACCTACAGTGTGACAGCCAGGTACTGTGTATGGCCCTTCATTCCCCTGGCCATGGTTCACCCACAAGGAAGGTGTTACTACCTCCATTTATTCAGAGAAGAAAATTGAGGCTGAGAGAAGTTAAATGGCTCACCTGATGGGCTTGATAAATCTGTGTGTGACTCCAAAGCCCAGGGTTTCCCACAGCAAATACAAGCTCTCAGCTGGTCCCCTAAAAGCGTGCACTCTAATTGTTTGCTGACAATGGCAACTCCATTATGAGAGCTCCTCAGGCTAAAGACAGGGCTGCACTCAGTGGAAGTGCAAATGCTGTGAAGTGGCATAAACCGGTTTTAACCAGCATTAACTTTCCCTAATAACAAGAAGCATTTGGAGGGCATTTCAGAGTTAACAGCGCAGTTGTTTCATGCAAACCTTCACTCGATCCTCACCATACTGCCAAAACTTAAGGATCTTACTCCCCATTTTACATGTGAGAAAACTGAGGCTCAGAGATAATGTGATTTGCCCATGGTGCAGAATGGAAGAGGATGAACAGCAGAGCAGAGATCGCAAGCCTCCGTTTGCAGACTCCTCTTCCCACACCCTGCTGCACCTGACTCTGACTCTAAGATACAAGTGAGGGAGAGAAGTAGGTCCATGAGCACTGGGAGGTGGCCATAGAATATTTTACCTGGAATCCTTACTGGGTTCTTTGCTCCCCACGATCACTCCCAACCAGGTGTAAAAGGTCCAAAGTTCTTGTTTCCATCCAGACTGCCTGCTTGTTTAAGCAGGCAGATGGAGGGCAGACAAGACACTTAGCTGAGAGAGCACAGAGACCAGTCTGGGCTCAGAAAGTCCTCAACCATATGCCCCAGAGGAGGCCAGGGGCCTCTGCCTCAGCTGGAGAGTGGGCCACACTCCCAGTGTACGCAGCCAATTCATTCAGGCCTCGGCCACCCACACAGCCCTGCCTGCCCAGATCCCCTCTGAGAGGAGCATCCATTAGCAAACCTCCTCCCTTCAGTTTGGCCTCCATCCCCTGCTGTCCAAGGGTAAGTCAGGGAACCCCCAACTCCCAGCCCCTTGAGCCTCCGATTGCTGTCTAGGGGCTTCTTGTGTTTCCTCCTCTGGGACAACCCAAGGAGAGAAACACAAGGCAGAAAAGCCAGTGGCCGTTGTTACAGAAAACACATCCCTGTTAACAACACCTCTTCAGTACAGGCCTAGAATTTTCCACAACACCAATAGGTTCATTTTTGAAGGAAGCAGCTTCTTTGACATTCACTCCGCCAACTTCACATCCCTCTGAGCCTCTGGTTTCACCCACCTCCTTCTGACACCCTGCAGGTCATCACCGAGGCCAGGAGGGAAGTGATGGGCCCTCCCTCAGTCCCATTTTCTCATCTGTAAAATGAACAGGGAGGAGCATCAAAAGAGATCGAGTGGGGCCCACTCAGGTGATTTAAAAGAAAAAATGTGCTTTTGTTTTTGGCAGACATACATCATTTTGAGGGGGAGGTGTTTATTTGTATTTCAGGCAGCCTTCTGGAGAGAGCAAGAATCTGTGAATGACTTAATACAAACCCAAATAGACATCCAAACTCCAGAAGGAAAGTTCTTCTGAAATACAAGGTACTGCACCTACGCACCCCAATCATTCACTTCATATGCAAATGCTCCTTCACAAGTACTACCACACCAGAGTCAATTAACACTTGCACTTCTACATATGGCCTTCAATTATGCTCATCAGAATAATCACTTGCTGCAATCATCGTAAGTTCAATGGTTTCCCAGGGATGGAACTCTCAAAGCATCAAGGTGCTTTGAAAGTCACTGCTTGAATGTGGCACGTGTTCAATCTCATAGTCTTGTTTCCCAGACCTCTTGACCACATACCCATTTCATGACCTGAGAAAATTACATAAAGAGGATGGAAAATCATTTGCCCCGGGACAGGGAAGCATGGGACTAAGGGAGTCTAGTGAGGTAGATTAACTAACCTTGTTTCTTCTACCTGATCTTCCTCCAGGGAGCAGCAACCCCACCCTGTCCCACCTGCAGCAATGGTCCCATCTCTTTCTGGTTTTGCTCCAGCCTTGGCTGGTTAAGCAGAGCTAACAGATTCCCAGATCTCTCTTCTGCAGGATGATGGGCTAGTCCCGAGGGTCCAGCAGAAATAAAGTCCACTGTGGGAGGCCACATGACGTATGGGACAAACCCCAGGCTGAGGAGTCAGGGCAGATGTGGTTTGAACCCAACTCTGCCACCTCCTAGCTGTATGTCTTCTGGCAAATTATTTCCTCTGGAGTCTTGGGAGTTTCTTCTCCTAAAACAGGGGTCATAACAGCTACCTTTCAGAGCTGTCAAAACATTGCTGATGGGAGTAGAAGCTGGTAAATCTTTTCAGAAGGCAGTTGAGCAATATGTTTTAAAGTTCCTAAAAATGTTCATACTCTTGGACTAAGCAATTAAGCTTCTAGAAGGTTATCTTTAAAAAGTACTCATGGGCTGGGCACAATGGCTCATGCCTGTAATCCCAGCACTTTGGGAGGCCGAGGTGGGTGGATCATGAGGTCAGGAGATCAAGACCATCCTGGCTAACACAGTGAAATCCTGTCTCTACTAAAAATACAAAAAAAAATTAGTTGGGCGTGGTGGTGGGTGCCTGTAGTCCCAGCTACTTGGGAGGCTGAGGCAGGAGAATGGTGTGAACCCGGGAGGTGGAGCTTGCAGTGAGCTGAGATCATGCCATTGCACTCCAGCCTGGGCAACAGAGAGAGACTCTGTCTCAAAAAAAGTACTCATGGATATACTTATAGATTTAGTTTTTTATCACTGTTTATTATGGTGAAAATTAAAAGTAACCTAAGTAGCCAACATTAGGAAGTTGATTTTTAAAATACTTTATATATAGCATGAAACAAAACTAATAAGGTATTTTTAATAACACATTTTTCAAAAATTATGATTTCACTTTGTAAAAACAATGTACATATTAGAAGTATATACAAGAATTATTAATATTTAGCATTGGATGATAAAATGACAGTTGATTTTCTTTCTTCCTTTTTTATTATTATATTTTCTAAACTTGGCCTAAAATTTCTTAAATGTCTCTCTAGCAACTTACTAATTTCTGCTTTTTAAAATGGTTATGTATGAACATATCACATCGCCCCAAGAATACAAATTCCTTGAACACAGATTCTAAGTCTGATTTATCTTCATAAACTCTCCATGATATTAGCTTAGTGCCTTGAATAATTACAATTACCATTTATTGAATGTTTGCCGTGTGGCAGGCATTGCGCTAAATTGTATCTCTTAATATAGTAAAATTGAATAAATGTGGAAAGGGAGAGGGAAGAAGAATAAGCAGAAAGAAGTGAATGAGTAAATTCTCAGCAATCTGAAATAAGTTGGCAGCTATCGCACTTGGAAGTGACCAGCTCATTTTTAGAGTCTCTACTGACCACCAGACCATACCAATCTGCTAGACCATCTCTTCTAACAGAAAGGGAAAATGTCAGGAGGAGGAGGACCACACTATGATCCTGGATTTGAGAAAGCCACACTTTGGAGGATAAGATCTCATAAGGACAACCTGGTGTAACTTTTGAGAATTTTCTTACCAGAGTCAAGAAAACCAATTTAACATGACAATGATCTATTAATGAAACACTTTCGACTTTAGCAACCTTTAATTCTTTTCTACAAGCACTCCCTTAGCACCCACCAACACCATTTGAGAGAGAAATATACATAAGCAGTCTCACCCTTAAGGAATTTCTCATGCAATGAGGACTACCAACAGGTGCCTAAATAACTGATTCAAGGCAGGGTGTGAGCTCCAACAGAGAATTCCGAGACTGGAGTGGGTGCCAAGGGAGAAATTCTTTCTGATGGGGATGGACAGTGGAAGAGGTGGAAAGTGAGAGCTGGGATCTGAAGCATAGACAAGATTTCTCAATGCTGTGCTGGGGGAATGGCATTCCTGCCTGCGGGAACAGCCTAGGCAAAGGCTCAGAGGGGTGGGATTTGGTACGTTTGGAGAAGGGCAAGTGTTCAGTCCATGCCCCAGAAACCTTGGGTTACTTCATTAAGAACAAAAGTGGCCCTCAGATGAGCTCCGTTCCTTGGTGTCTTCTTGGCCCTGGTACTTCCCTGATACACATCCAAGCAGACACAGCCCACCAAAAGCAAAATAATCTACCCCCTCGTTTTCAAAGGCTTTGAGGATCAGTTCAGATTAAGACCACAGTAACTTGAGTACTTCCAAAAGTAGGAATCAGAGTGGCTCCTGCCTCTGTCCTGCTGTTCTCCAGAGGCTGAAGTCCCAAGGAGCAGGCCTCCAGGGCTCTACCTGGGACTTGAGTTCTACTCACCTCCAAGGAAGATGTGGAGGCAATCCCTGACAAGTTTCAAAACAGCCACGGCATGGGGCGGAAGGTATCAAGGACCCACCTCTTCAAATGCTAGGCTTCCAGAGGGTCAACCCTGTGGCCCTGCTGCTCCCTGAGGGTCCCCACAACCCCCTGTGGTCCTCCTCCTGGTGATGGGTTTTGGGGGAAAGGAAACAGGAGCCACTGGGAGTCCCAAGGGCAGGAGAGGAAAACACCACCTGCAGCTCAGAGACATCACAGCTTTTTCTCCAATACTTTCGGTAGCATGACATATGATCCCCCCTCCCTGCGGCCTCTCTCTCTGAGACTGAATTGGCCTCTTTTTCTGCTTTATTTTTCTGAATCTCTCTGTTCTCTTCTCTCTCTTCATGTGTCCCTTTTCCTTTGTTTCAACTTTTATAGAAACTATTGTTCAATCTCAATCTCTCTCTCTCTCTCTGAATTCCCCGGTCTCTGCCTCTCTCAGCCTCTCCTCTCTTGTTTCAGTCCCTGTCTCCACGTCTCTGTCACTCTACTAGTCTGTCTTGACGTCCGTCTCTATCTCTGGGGTCTAGGTGTTTCTATCAGCGTCTCCGTGTCTGGATGTTCCTACCGCTCTGTGTGTCTCTATCATGTCCACATCTCCCTGTCGCTTTCTGTCTCCCTCTCTCGGCACTCCTATCTTCATCTCTCCATCGCAGCGTCTCCAGCCCTATTTCCACCCCTCCTGTCCCCCGGCCTGCGTTATTAAAATCAGCCAGGAAGCTGAGCGGTTCGGGGAGGTGTGATGCTGAAAACCAGCTTCCGCGCGACGCCGGGTCGGAGCCCGCGAGGAGTGCGGGGGAGACAGCCCAGGGTGCGGTTTCTGTCCCGACCCAGTCGCCGCTCCCGAGGACTCCCGCCCGGCGAGCACCCTCCGGCCCCAGCCCAACCCCTGAGCTCCCCCTGCCCGCTTAGAAAGGAGCTCTGGCCGCCACCGGAGAGGGCGTTTGTCCGAGCCAGGAGTCAGGGAGGGGTGGAAAGTTCTCACCGATGGTGAAGCTGTAGCCATCGATGCTGAAAGTGGCGCTCCGGCATTTTTTGAAGCCCTCCTTCCTGTTGCTGGCGTCCGTCATGGCTCGGCCGGCCGGACAGGGACCTCGCAGCTCAACCAGCGGCGTCCGCGGTCCCCTCCTCCACCACGGCGGACTGAGCAGCCCGGGGCTCGGCGGCGAATCCTGCCCCGGCCGCGCCGCGCTGTCACCCTCAGCCCCGCCGCGCGCTGGCAGCTGAGCGCCTGGAGACAAGCGCGGGGACCCAACGTCAACAGCTAAAGGGCTAGGAGCTCGGCGGAGGCAGGAGCCGTCGCGACTGTCCCATCTCCAAGCTCCAGAGGCGGCAAGAGGAGTGTCAGGAAGGGAGGACGCGCGCCCGAGCGCGTGGACGGGGCTGACGGGTGGGCGCGGAGGTCCCTGCCTGGCCACGCTACTTTCTGCCAGCCGCGGGGTCCGCGCGCCCCAGGCACGTCTGTTTTCCACTTCAGCTTCTCCTTCCGTCTCTGGTGGCTGGGGGGATTTGGGGACCCAAGGGAATGGCTGGATTGGCGTCGTGCGTCTTCTGGATATGTTTTCTCTGGCAGACCGGGGAGCTTCCAGAAAACACATCAACAGATGGAAAAGCAAACCCCTTAGCCATCAGATGTTGCCGAAGTTTACTCCAAACAAGGAAGTCGGGAAAATCGCCACGCCCACTTCCTCCCAGCCACTGTCCCCAGCACTGACCTGGAGCCCCGATAGTGTTCCTTCTCCACTGTCCCTCCCAGGAAGGTAATTGAAAGTCACCCGAGGCTCTCTGATGTGAAATGTAGAATCGAATTAGAACTCGCCCCTTACCATCCATTCCAAATAGCTTGTCCTGACCTTTCGAATTTGGGTTTGCCCAATGTGATAGACTCCTGGAATTTGCTGATGTGGAAGATATCTACCAATCCCATAGTTGACGCTCTTATTACAGGAGAGGAAACTGAGGCTGGGTGGGGCTTGAGGAAAGTGCTACACAAGGAAGCGGTGGACTTAGGAGGCAGAAATTTCACTTTATGACGATGCCACGTTGGCCATTGGCCTTTCCAGTGCCTGAAATGACCGAGTTAGGCAAGGCTTATACTGGGAAAATTATTCCCACCGATCAGCAAGCAATTATTGAGGATTTACAGTTGCAGTGCTGTTAGGGGCTGCGGATGCCCATGGGAAAAGAGACCAGAGCTGAGTCCCACAGAAGAGTCCGCGGTATAACAATGTGAAATAAGGGTCCTGTGCTCAAGCTATTGTGAGACTACAATTAATTTAGCCTCATTTTTGTGATGCAATTTGACACACTTAACAAACATTTGCCAATAATAAGAATTAACCAGGTATATTCCTAATTGATTCCAGTTGAGTTTAGAGGGTAATGTCTCCACATATCTTCAGAATCTAATGAAGATTAGAAACCTTGTCCCAAAAAAAGCACACAGACACACATGTACCGTATTCTACATACAATTTCAGGGGGCCCATTAAAACCCCCAAGCCTACTGGAACCTAGGTTAATGTATGTCGCCAGAATTTAATCTTTTTCAATTCACCATGTATTTTTAAAGAAATTGAACTGTGTCAGAGTGTAGTTGACACTTCAGTTGTAAATTCTCTCAGGGAAGACCTAGAACCATATTCACATGGTCTGGTTAGGTTGTAGCAAGATTAATTAATCATAAAGGCAACAAACAGTGTCACGAACCTCATGCCACATAGAATGGCATATTTCAGCATGTAGTCAGGGGTGTTTCAAAATCATCATGTAGTCCCTGAGACTGGAATACCCACGCCTGGAACCTGTTACAACATGGAGGCATGAAAAGGGCTCTGCTCACAGATAGACCTGGGTCTGAAAGCTGGCTCCACCACTTACCAGCTACATGGCCGTCTGACCTCCCTGAATCTTACTTTCCTTCTCTGACTATGAGGATTAAGTAGGAGTAAGGGCATAAAACCTAGGCACACAATACGCATCCAATTATTGCAATCACTGCTGACTCCCAGATTTTATTACATAGACTCCATGGAAAATTCTTCTCTGTGACAATAATGTATTTTAGTTATTGTTGCCACCATTAATTTTATGGGTGAAGAGAATTTTTATATGTAACATTTTATATATACTACATGTAATATAATGTGAGCTTGGTTTTTTGTTTGTTTGTGTTTGAGACAGTGTCTCACTCTGCTGCCCAGGCTGGAGTGCAGTGGTGCAATCATGGCTCACTGGCTTCGATCTCCTGGGCTCAAGTGATCCTCCCACTGCAGCCTCCAAAGTAGCGGGCTCTATAGATACACGCCACCACACCCGGCTGCTTAAAAAAAAAAAAAAATTGTAGAGGCAAGGTCTCACTATGTTGCCTAGGCTTGTCTTGAACTCCTGAGCTGAAGTCATCCTTTGCCTCCATCTTCCAAAATGTTGGGATTACAAGAATGAGACACATGCCTGACCTTAATATTATGCATTTTTTAATATAGTAACCACCAAAGGTTTCTTATAGTTCCCCTTTCCCTGTATTTCTCTCATCTTACCAAGCTTCTAAGTGAACAACATGTCTTTTTTTGTGCCAAAATAAGTCCTCAGCTGAGAGCCCTAAGTCTCCTGTAGTAAATTATCTAAAAAAGAAAAAAAAGAAAGAAAAAGTCTATTGAAATGGAATTTTTCCTTGCGTAAGTGAGTGAAATTAAAACTTAGTATTTAATCATCTTAACAGAAAAGCTTTTTGAAATATAACCTATAAAAATAATAAAAATGCAATCATTTCTCTGTCCCCTAAAGTCTGGTAAAAATAACTTGCCTGAATAATTAGAACTGTTTTTAAACTGCTTCTCCCCAGAATCATTATCTCTCTCCCTGGTTTTAGAGATTGTACACCTACAGAACCACTAAAATGCACTGCTTCAAGTGCAAACTCTTAAAGCAGCCTTTTCAGTCTTTGCGTTCTCACACCAAACCAAGTGAAGTTGTATGCTACCATTACATAAGTCAAGAAAGAATGAGTTCAAGACTGAGATCAAAAGAAGCATGCTTTTGTTTGCTCTTTCAGAAATGCTCACTCAATAAAGCCTAGGAAGTAAGAAAACTAAACCAAGACAGACAAGCAGATGTGTCAATCATCTGCTTTGGTAGTTGGAGCAGGATTTGACAAGTTAATGTCTGCAGCTGAAATCTGGCCCATCACCTGTTTTTGTGGCATCTGCAAACTAAAAACAGCTTTTATATTTTTAAGTGATTGTAAACAATCAAAAGAAGAATAATATTCCATGACACATTAAAACTACATGAAACTTGAATTTTAGTATCCACAAGTAAAGTTTCATTGGAACATAGCTATGCTCATTTATTTCCATATTCTCTCTGGCCGCTTTCACACTACAAAGCCATTGTTGAGTTGCTGTTCCTGGGACCATATGGCTCGCAAAGCCAAAAATATTTACTATCTGGCCCTTTACATAAAATGCTTATTGACTCCTAAAATTATAGTAAGTATACTTTACATCTGTCAGGGTTTGGGTAACTTCTAGTTTTATTATATTTACTTTAAAATTTGGGTTTGGAGAGAAATTGATCTTTTTTAACTACTGGAATGGATTCTAACATGGAAGAATTAAGAGTACATTCTAACAAAGAAGGGAAACAGGGAGGGAAGAAGGTCCCTAATAATTGTTTGATCCAGTCAATAGCTAAGACTAATTAGGTTAAGATTAATTTCCTCCAAGAAGTAATGTGTGATCCTGTCTTCACTGCAAGAAATAGAGGAAGAGCTGAACTCATTACCTACATTAGTTCATAGGATCAAATAATGTCCTTCAAATATAACAACTGTATATGACAAAATATAAAAAAGAATCTGGCAGGATGCTTCTCTGAATCTAGTGCTAATCTCAAGTCTTTTGATTTGCTCTGTGAATCTGATGGTGGATTCTACTACATGTTTCTATACAAGAGAAAGGATATTAATAGCAAGTTCTTGTTGCTCATTGGTTTTTCACTTTTAAAGTTCTAGAAAAATATAAGACAACATATATAGAATGTATCAAAAAGTATAGTTTCTAAGAAAACATCTTTTTATTTTTCTTACGAGAGAGAAGACAGGTCCTCAGCATCTCACTAATGCATTTCAACCATTCTCAGGTAGGAAGCTACCTACTGTTTGGAATTCTCCCAACAGCCAATGGACCAAGAATTGTAGACCCAAGTTGCCCCAGTAAGAGCATCATGCACACACCTCACAGACACCTATCCAGCTGTCTGACAACCATTCCAAATTAAAAAGGGCCTCCTTCCATTCATATAATCATTGGCTACAGGCAAGGAAGTTTCTGAACTGCAACCTTGTTCCTTTGGCTGTAATTGATAGAACCCAAACTGGGCTGATGAATACCATTTCTGGGAATAGGAATTGTCAGAGGTAAAGAAAAAGTCCCAGTTCATTCCAGGCCCAGTTCCAGCTGGCATCTGAAAATCAGCTCCTCTGAAATTGCGTAAGCTACCCTACTACCCTTATACTATACAGTAGTCCCTTTTTGTAAGTGACCCAATGTGAGTTGCTATTGCTTGAAACCAAGAGTTCTAGCTAGTCTACCAAACTGACTCCCTTCAAGAAGGGAAGCAGAGGAGGAAGAAATGAACAGAGAAAAGAAGGAATTAAACTAACATTTACTGAGTGCCAACTATATACTAGGCATTGTGCTAACCAAGAAACAGTCCCTGCCTTTTAGAATTTTATAGGAAGAGTAAATCTCAGAATAGTCCCTGGAACTGGGTGTCAGAATGAGAAAACAGTTACAGAAAGTCGGTGTTTCTGGATGCAGTTCCTCTTCAGCTGTCACCAGTACCCTCCTCTGTTTCATTTTACTTCTACCTTATTGCTTCCCTACAGTCCTTTTTTTTTTCTCAAATAAATTAGATCCAGGAATGGCAGAGACAATCTAATTAAATGGGAAAGATTAAAAGCAGTGTGCTTAAACACTTGAGGGCCCAAAAAAGGTGCCAAAAACATACCCAGAAGGCCCTGATGGAAGTTGCCGAATTCTATTTCCACAAGGAGACAATTTTTTTCTTTGGCCCCCTGTTCATTCTTCAGCTTTTTTTGAGTCTACATATTATTTATGCATCTGTGAAAGTGACTATTCTTAAGTACTTGCCTTTAGTGTTTCAGAAAATAATAGCTGAGGGCCGCCAACGATTTCCCCATAACATTATGTAGCAAATTAGAGTAAATTAAATTATTGTTTTGCATTAAGAGTTTGGGGAGAATCTCATCATGGCCTTTGAAGTTAGGAGTTAGAAGTGGAGACTTTCTGCAGTGGGGGTGAGGGAGATCAGAACAACTATTTTTAATTTCTTTTGCTTAATCCAGACTACCAAGCCTGGAATTTTCTTCCCCCTCAGCCAACCAGGTTTGCCTAGAGACCTCCCTCCTCACCCTTCAGGTATCTGCTAATCTCCCAGGTCCTCCAGAAAGCATTTTCTGCCTGACATTCCTCAGGGGAGGTAACCAACCCACTTGAAGCCTCCCCTGGATCCCATTCTGTGTCCCCATCATAAAATCATCACACTGCACTCATACTACCTGTTTGCCTGCCCATCTCCTCATAAGGATATGGTCTGCAGGTAGCAGGGATGGGTCTTCCATCCTCAGCCCCAGCATGGTGTCTGGCACAGAGTAGGCCTTCGCTAAAACATTTATGAATTACAAAGTAAATAAAGACGTATAATGCAAGGTTGTGTGGCCAGGAGATGATAGGATTGGGGTAGGACAGCCAGCCCCATTAGTCATTCCCTCTCTCCACTCATCCTCTTTCTCTGTGATGAGCTTTGGAGCAAGTTCAAAACACGGCTCTGTAGCAAAGAGGTTAGTAACTTTTAAAATTAATAAAATGAAACAAAAAGCTCCTCTACTTTGCTAAATGAAACAAAAAGCTCCTCTACTTGCTAGCCGTGTGATCTGGGGAAAATACTTAGCCTCTCTGAGTCTTAGTTTTTTCTTTTGTAAAATGGACATATAATACCTATCTCATAAGAAATGTGTGAGTTATAATAATGTATGTAAAAGACTTGTCCTGGATGCAACCCAGAGTAAGCATTCCATTTTACTTATTATTATTATATCATCTATATTATTACAACATGACGATGTTATTATTTTTAACATCGTCATCATCACTAGCATACTAGGTCCCTTTTGCCCTTCTGTTTTCTACAGAGTGCTTAAGGTAATCCATAATCAGGGTCAAGAGTTACAGGCTTCGAGCTCACTCAACCCTGGGCCTAAGGCCCCAAAGTATCACCCTGTGAGCAATGGGACCAGAGGTTCTAGGTCTCCATGACTCAGCTGAGCTGCAGAAACTCATGGGCTTTCTGAGAGCTAGAGTCTGGGGCTTGCATAGGGCCTGCTCTATCACTCTTCCATCCACAAGACCCAGCCTCCATCACCCTCCCCATTCCATGACACTTCTGTCAGCTATGCTTCGCTTCATTTAGCAGATGCATTATGGCCCTCATAATGCATATTGTCTTGTGAACCCGCTGCATCAGCTAGGATGTCTTCTGCTCCCTGGGCTTCCAGGGCACAGCTTCCTCCTGGTTTTCCTGCTACCTCTGCAGCCAATGCCTTTTCTGTTGTTGTTAACCAGGGAAAACTCTTATCTTCTCATTCCATTCCCTCTTTCCTGAACAATCCTTTTTGCTCTTCCCAGCTCTGTTAATGACTCTCAAGTATCTATTTCCAGCCCAAATCACTATGCAGCAAGTATAATGACCTTTTTTTCTTCAGTAGGTCTTACAGTCATCTTGGCCTTGACTCATCCAAATCTGAAATCTTCATCTTCCTATCCTTCCTCCAGAGTTTCCCTTGGGGTATTAGGGGAGCCAGACAAAGCTTCTACACACTTCTCAAGCCAGGCTAACCTTTACCACCCTCTTTCCCCATAGAAGGAGCATTTCTCATCTGACTCATTAGAGTTTCAGACATTCTTTGGGCAA
Source organism: Mandrillus leucophaeus (assembly GCF_000951045.1). NCBI lineage: Eukaryota > Metazoa > Chordata > Mammalia > Primates > Cercopithecidae > Mandrillus > Mandrillus leucophaeus. The sequence continues at coordinate 389,388 of NW_012101209.1, read as the reverse complement.
CTCACTAGGGCAAGAGTCTCTCCTGGGCAGAGCCCATGTGGCATGTCTGTGAGAGTTAGGAAAGGGTGCCCTTCTCCCAGGTGGAAGCAGCCGCATGCCAGAACAAACAGAGCTCAGTGAGCAGGGCCTGGGCTGAATGCTGCTCCCACCCAGTCCCTTGGTCAGGCATTGATATGATTTGTCTATGTCTCCACCCAAATCTCATCTTGAATTGTAGCTCCTATAATTCCCACGGGTTGTGGAAGGAAGCTGGTGGGAGATAATTGAATCATAGGGGTGGTTTCCCCCATACTGTTCTCATAGTAGTGAATAAGTCTCATAGATCTGATGGTTTTACAAAGGAAAACTCCTTTCACTTGGTCCTTCATTCTCTCTTGTCTGCCACCATGTAAGACGTACCTTTCGCCTTCCACCATGGTTGTGAGGCCTCCCCAGCCATGTGGAACTGTGAGTCCATTAAACTTCTTTTTCTTTATAAATTACCCAGTCTTGGGTATGTCTTTATCAGCAGCATTAAAATGGGCTAATACAGTAAATTGGGTTCCTGGTCTTAATACTTCCAGAATATTATCAAAGCCTCACTCTTCCACTCCAATAGTGCCATCTCTGGAAAAGGTCCTCCCTACTGCTCCACAACCAAATTGGTGAGCCTGTGAGTTATTACTCTTCCCTCTTTTTCATTTAAACAGTCACTAAGTCTGCACAGAAATGTTCCCTCAGTATGTCTGGCATCTGTCCGGTCCTATCCACAGATGACCCCGCCTTAGTCCAGGCTACCACTGTCTCTCACATGAACTATCACAACAGCCTCTCACCTCCACAGCCAGCTTGCATTCTTGCTCCAAGCCATTGTCTATCCAGGAGCCAAAGAGATCTTTTTAAATAAAAATGTAGTCATGTCTTTCCTCTGCCTAAAACCCTTCAGTGACTCCCTGTCGCTGTAGAAAAATCAATACTTAGAATAAAGTAAAAACTCCTTACCTTGGCTCATCAGGCCCTACAGAATCTTGGGGGAAACTGGGGAACACAGGGAAGTTTGGATCTTCTCCTGTAAGGAGTGGGAAGCATAAAACACATACAAGAGGACTTAGGAAGTATCAGAAAGGGAATGGGGAAGTTAGTCAGGGAAGGGAAAGCAGCCAATAAAGCCACCACCTTGTGGGCACCTGGGGCTTAATCCTCTAAGAAACATCAGGAGCCAGTGTCACATTGCCATTGGCAATGCATCTGGTTTCCCAACCTGATTCCGGACTCTCTCAAGGGTTTGGCTTTGACATGCCCTATCAACTCTTCTCACCTCTGATTTCCTGGAGAGGATTCAGACCTTCTGTGCTTCCCAGGACCAAGAAAAACAGCACTTAGTCGTTTATTGTACACCTACCATGTGCAAATAGTTTGCGTCTGTAACAAATATCCAAATTCTCAGTGACCTAACACCATAATAAAGGGTTTTTTTTTCTTCTTGCTTATTACAAAGCCCAATATAGGTTGTGGGGAGCAGGATGTGGAGTTTTGGCCGATGGAGTTATTCAGGGACTAAGCTGGCTTTCATCTCATAGCTTTATCAGCACCTAGAACTTCAGAATCCTTCTCTGTATCCTCCACATCTAGCTGGCCAGTGAAGGAAGAGAAAAAACAGTAGAAGACTGTGAAGAATTCCAGAAACCAGGCATGGAATAAACACACATCCCTTCTTCCCACATTCTGTTAGCCAGAAATTAGTCATATGGCCCCACCAAACTGCAAGGGGTGGGTGGCATCTGGAAAATGAAGTTAGGAAAGAAAAGAAGGTTTGGTAAACACAGATCCTTTGAAACCCTATCCTCCCCACTGTTTTCACTCAATCTGACCACTAACTTACCAGGTGGAGACACGGTTAAATCCTGCATGCCCAGGACTGAGGTCATAATCTGTCCCCAAATCAGAGTTGGAACTTTTCTACCTTATTAAGGCCAGGTTCACAGGATCAAAGCACCTGAGCCCACCACTGTGATGTAAATTTTATAAAGTGGGCCCACTTTTCCCAGAAAGGCCCTTTTCATGTGGCTTATTGTTGTTATCACTTGGAGAAGGTTTAAATAAATCAGTAATTTTAATACTATATTACAGTTCTGGCATTAGAAAGCAAGACAAAAATATAATTCACTGAGGAGGTGAAAATTGCATCATCTTGTAACATGATTTTTTTTTTCTTTCACTAACTAGAAAACATAAATACTGTACCCAGAAACACAAAAATTCTAGTTCACTAAGAGACAAAGGGAATCACAGAGAAAAAGTCAGTCACTAATATTTAGCAGGCCAGCAAACTTTGCCACATCAAAGACTCCTGATGAGGATTTGGGAAACATGCCATTAGAATAAATACAGAGCATCCCAGGATACCACTTGCACAGTGATAAGTTCCAGATGGATAACTGGTTACAGGTAGAGCTGGCATGGACTTGCACTCAGAGATGAGGAAGAGAATATGGTTTCTTAGGGGGTCCAGCCTTGGTCAGGCCATCATGGGTTAAGCTCTGTGCTTAGTACTCATGCATCTCATTTCAAGCCCTCAGTAACAAAGAATGGAATTATGGAGTTAGGTTTTCTTACTGTGGTTCTTAAATCCCCGGAGAAGGTAGCTCTTCTCAGTGGCATCCTTGGCAACGGAATTACCAAGAGCACCAAGAACACTGAAACCAGAGAGAATAGTCAGGCAGCCCAAAAGGGAACACAGACCTACAGAGTAGATCCAGCTATTTGCTGAAATGACCTATAATAGAGACATGCTCCTCCATCTGTTGTTCACTGGTGGTTAAATTCACCTAGAACTTTCTTCCAGCTTATTCACCTCAAATTGAACAATAAATATGTTCCTTATCACCAGCAAACATGCATCCCCACACAGCTACACACACATACACACACACACAAACAGACACACACACAGACATTCACACACACACCCCACTTTTATATCTCAGATGTGGCTTCTGACGATGATGACAATGATAAGGATGCTGGAGTTCTGAAGAAAATGTCACAGAACAAAATGTTAAGGAAAAAGAGCAAACACAAAGTAGCATGCAATAGAGTCTCAACTATGTCAAAAAGAAAATGCACTAAAGAAAGACAGGAAAGTGAGCAAGAACAGCCCAGTGAGTGAGAGAATAGCCAAGGACAAAAAGTTTAAATCAGAGGTTACAAACTGGCTTCCCTGGGATCAAATGCAGCCCAGGGATGTGGTTTTTTGTTTTGAGGTGATTTTTGCCTGCTTGGTGCTTTAAAAAAAATATTTAAATTGTGAATTAAAAAGAAATTGCAAATTGAAAGGAAGGAAGGTAGAGAGGAAAGGAGGAAGACAGCAGACAGGAAGGAAGGAAACACATCAAAATGTAACAGTGATTATATTCCAGTGCTGAGATTATAGGATACTTGGTTTCCCAAAGCCAGCAAGTTCAAGTTTGTTCTTATGAACATATCCTGACTGCACCCTGGAGGCTTCCTACCCAGGAATATTGTTTATAATTTAGTTTCTTCTTATATGTATCCTCCAAATTTTCTAGCATGCTCATAATCAGAAAATAGAAAAATAAACATTTTTAAAGTCAGCTATCAATATAGACATAGATATCTAAATTACTTCCTGTACTTTTCTTTGTTTAAAATATTTTGGCCAGTGCGGTGGCTCACGCCTGTAATCCCAGCACTTTGGGAGGCAGAAGTGGGTGGATCACCTGAGGTCAGGTGTTCGAGACCGGCCTAACCAACATGGAGAAACCCTGTCTCTATGAAAAATACAAAATTAACCTAGCGTGGTGGCGCATATCTGTAATCCCAGACACTCGGGAGGCTAAGGCAGGAGAATTGCTTGAACTCAGGAGGTGGAGGTTGCTGTGAGCCAAGATCGTGCCATTGCACTCCAGCGGCAACAAGAGCGAAACTCTATCTCAAAAACTATATGTATTTTTTATAATTTAAAATAAATGTTAAACTAAATTGTCCTAAGCCAGATCAATGAACCATCCAATCTGATATTCTCACTAGACGGTAAACCTCATGAGGGCTGTGTCTGTTTTGACCACTGATGTATCCCAAACACCTAAAACAATGCCTAGCATCAAGTAGGTGGTTAATAAATACTTGTTGAATGAATGAATACATGAATACTCTATTTTTGGTGGTAGCTTAAGAAGAAACCTGGAAATTACATGTCAACTTTCTAAGTCAGGAATGCACTGTAACTATTCTCCATACACCAGTATGAGATGATCCATGTTTACCAATGATAGAATAAAGAAGAACACACATCAGCCATCTAAAGACTCCATGCTCCTCTTTGCAAAAGGGGCTTCATTCTTCCGTATCATACCAGGACCAATGAAAAACTCCTGCTACCATACCATCAACATGCGATACCTTATATATTGGTACTTTATTAGAAAAATATTTGGCATAATCACCGTACAAGGCAAGCTGATGCCAAAAGAAGTAGATCACAGACTTGCGTGAGACTGAAGTTCTAACTAATGATCATGAATTACGAAGTCTTTGTGTGTGGGGTAAGCACAAAGTCTCTACATTGACAAGATGACTGAAATCTCAGAATCACAAGCAAGTCTTTCCCGATGTTGATTACACTGTTGCCCAAAAACTCTACCAGAGAATCAGACAGTCTGTATTATCATGATAAAAGAAGGCAGTTACAGTTGGCAGCAGGTGGGAGTATTCATGATTTAATGCTGAGATGCTTTTGTCAGGCATTTAAGTTACCAAAAGGTACTTTTTTCATTGTGATAAATTCTTGCACATGCATTTGGAAACCACATTTTTAACACACTGCCTCTCAAGCCAACAAAGAGCATTTGTGAGAATGAGAGGTAATTTGGTTTCCTCTTTCCTCATGTGTCACCTCTTGACTTAATTTATTCTCCCTCTAGTTTTGAAGCCCTCCTCCAAAGTACAGGGCACCGCCACTTACACAGCCAGCGCGCCACACACACCTGAGGAATTGACTCCAAATGTGTGACAACTGGAGCAAATCACAAGGAAAATAGAACTGTGCAATATTCTAGGAATGCAAGACCACATGTTGGAAAGAACAAGAAATGGAAAAGGGTAAAGATTAGGTCTTAGTTTAATGATTAGATTGAAAGAAGTAACAGAAGAGTTGGTGGACCTCTCTGGTAGTTTTCTTCATTCTCAACTCATGTTTGTTGGGATCCATACCATGGTCCAGCCACTGTGCCAGACCCTTTTACCTACAGAATCGCATTTAGCCCTCACAGCAACTCCCATTGCACACATAAAGACACAGGCCCAGCCCCAGTAAAGTGGATATGAGATCTAAATGGAGACCTGTCCTCTCAAAGGCTCAATCCACCTTTGCCTCTGTCTACTGAGAGGGTGTAAAATTCCAGATACCCTCATCTGATGGCCCTTCTACCCACTTCCCTGGCCCACAGTTTCCTGAAGGAGATAACATTGTCTCTTTTTTTTAGATGAGAGTGATAAAAAGACATGAGAGAACGTGAGAGTGTTTTTTTTTTTTACATTATTAGTGTCATTTTCAACTTAACCATGCTCATGTCATTTTCATCCTACCCATAGCCATGTTAATGCAGTAAAATATTGACATGAACAGTGCAAGCTCCACAGCCAACCTGCTGGGGTCGAATCCTGGCACTGTTCTTATTGGTTGCATGACCTTGGGTTCTGCCTCAGTTTCCTCATGGATAATAACAGTTACCTCATATGGTTGTTGTGAGGACTAAGTGACTTAATACATGAATGGTCTTTAGAGTAGTGTCTGGCACACAGTAACCACTCAATAAATATCAGCTGTTGGTATCACTGTGTCATTGTTACCATGTTTTTGCCCTTTATTCATTTTAATGCACTTTCATACAATATCTCATTTGACATAGTCCGTGGAGCGTGTGATGCCTTACCATAAAGAGACAGGGTCAGAGAGGGGAACAGATAACCCTCACAATTGCAACTAGCTAGCTCTGGTGTCAGCACCAGACTGCCCACGTTATTTCCAATGCGTAACAACACTTTATAAAGTTGTTTTAACCCTTGAATTTTCAGAAGAAACTTCCTTTAAAAGCTTTAATGACTGCAGTGCTCCTTAAGCATAAAAAAAGAGGAACATTCAGCCCGGAGACACCTCTTTAGCAACGTTCCACAGCTGCCAGGGCTCCACACCTAGGGGCAACTTGTGGATATGTAGAATCCAAACCAAACCTCCCTTCTGAGTGTGATAAAAATCCCTCCAAACCCCGAATGGCCTCACCATGTTTCGAGGGGTTCCCTCCCTCTAAACGTTCCCCAAACCGCTCAGTCTAAGCACCAGGAACCTCATTTTGGGGAAACAGGGGCTCTTCCTGCCCAACTCTCGCCCTCTAGGGAGGCGCTCTCCCTCCACTGCTGTCCACACAGCTGTGCTTACAGCCTGCACCGCTGGCGGGGTGCCCGCCACGCACAGAAGGGCAGCAGGAACACAGAAGGGTGTGGTACCAGGGACCCAGAACAAGTGAAAGAGGACATGCGAGCAGGGAGTTTTCTGAAAACTGCACGAGCCTTCTTGAGCAGCGTGGTGGTCTTTTCACCAGGACGTAGGTGCCTCCCACTTGTCTGCCAGCGGTGACCTGGGTGAAGGGCTGTGCACATGAGCAGGAATAAGGCGAGAAATCACGACACAGTTGGTCACGAGGACATTAAGAGGCACTACATTTGCCCGCGTATCTACCCACAAAAAGAGCCACAGCAGAGGCCTTCTGTGTGACCGAGACTCCTACGGGAAGGGCGACACGGCTCACTTCCAGGCTGGGGCTCGGGCACTGGAAACGCTTAGGAAACTCCAGGCTCTGGACTGAGGTTCGGGAGGGCTGGACTTAAATCTTCACTCCGCAATGGCTGAAATGAGCGTTGGTGCATTGAAACTTGGTTTCTCATCCTTTCAAAAGAACCGGTGGTGATTGTCACGTCCGTGCTCCCTTAAGCTGTTGCAAGGGCAGCGGAAGCAGAAGGGAGCATTCGAGCTACGTCCCTCGCTCTCCCGCGCCCTCCGCGGGGTCACCCGGGAGCTTCAGTCCTCTGCAGCCGCCCTGCTCCCGACGCCTGCCTCTTTCCGCAAAGAAAAGAAACGTGATCTGTGAGGTGCAGGGAGAGGACCAGAGCACCACGTCCTTGGAGACTGTTTTCAGACACTTCACTAGCTCCTCTGCCTGACTTTGGCTCCTGTGCACTCCCCTGCCCAGCCCTTTCATGGAGGGCCTTCCACCCTGCCCCTGCCCCTTGACTTGGTGTTCCCAAGGGCTCTGCTACACTTCCCCAGTGATGGCATCTGTGCCCTTGGGTGCTGTTGACTCTTCTCCCTCCAGCCAGCACGAGAAGAGACTAGAACCATCGGGCGAGCCATTGCCGGAGTGAGAACCAGCTGGGAAAGTTATGGGAGCTCCCCCAGGCCTCTGGATTGATCCCCACCTGGCACATGTTCCTGCATCCTGAGGGCCATGGTCTAGGGGAGGCCAAACTGGAAAAGTAGGCCAAACTCTGCTATAGAATGCCATTTGCCACAACTCTGTGAGGAGTTATAGTGACTCCCATATTTCAAGTGGAAACACAAACTCAGCTTAGGTAATCTGCTCAAGGTCACAGAGCTCAGAAGCAGCAGGATTGGGACCCTGTCTTCAACACCTCTCTGCACTTGTCTTCTTCCCAACAGCGACCCCTCTGAGTATGCAGGCTGAAAAGTCAAGTGGATTCTAAAGTGAAATTTCTCCTATAGACATTTTTCTTAGGATAGTGTGTAATTGCACCTATTTCATGTTGACTGAAAGTATTTTCCCTCTGTTTTGTATAGTTTTTATGCCCCCTGAACATAGATAGGTAAAAATTAGTTATCTCAAAGTCCAAAAATGAGTGGGATAGATAAAAGAGGTCCCAGAATCCCATGACCTTAGGGACAAAGCAAAGCTTCCCTGCCTACAACACAGCCAAACTGGGGAGGGGATAGGTGGGGCAACTTGAAGCCAATTCAGAGAACATTAATTTGTCACACAGCAGTTCACCACAGTACCAATTGACAGATTTTTGCCTCACCAAACCCTTGTTTGTAATAACATTTTATAAAGTTTACTAAGGTTTGTGTTTCATTTTGTATGTGTATATTTTTTAAATGATCATTGCTTGTGTATTTTGAATTTTAAGTACTATGTTTGTCACAAATATCAAAGGTGTTCTATCCTCTTGGTTAGTCGATTTGCTTTATTGATGGAAGGGGGAAAAGCGAGTAGAACTGGGGAACAACACAAACTAGGGCCTGTTGGAGGCTCAGGGGTGGGAGGAGGGAGAGCATCAGGAAGAATAGCTAACAGATGCTGGGCTTAATACCTGCATGATGGGGTGATCTGTGCAGCAAACCACCATGGCACATGTTTACCTATATGACAAACCTGCACATCCTGCACTTGTACCCCTGAACTTAAAAATTGGGGGGGAAAAAGGTAGAGTTAACAGGAGAATGCAAGGAATTGTTCTAGGAATATTGTCACACTTTCAACTGCATGCACCCCCACCACGTGCTTAGGCACACACACATACATACACACACACACACTCTCCCACATAAGCAAAATAAAAGCTTCACATATGTGTTTATTTTCACATATCCATGTCAATGGATATGCTTAAGGAAAATTCCACTATTCATATAACATGTTGAGGCTCTCAGGGAAAGGAACTTAGAAAAGCAGAGCAAAGAAAGAAGCATTTATTGAGCACCTACTAAGCCACCGGGTCTCTGTCCTATAGTGTCTCCAGAGCTGCATCTTCCTGAAACCCATCCATCAACCACTTGACAGGTAGATAGGTGTCGTAATCCCTATTTACAGAGGAGTAACGTGAGGCTCAAATTAAAGGTGCATCACAGACCTAGGTCACCCACTACAGAGTCCTGATTCAGGTCCCCAGTTTTGGAATGGGGAGAGAAAGAAGATAAATCTCACAATCCAATCCTGATCCCTGCAATACAGCAGTTCCCCACCTCTTGCTCTGATCTACTCTCATCAGCTAAAGAACAATCGCTCAAGGACAAAAGAACAAAAATCTCAAAGAGAATTACACCAACCTCAATCACTATGCAGGTCCTAAAAAAAGACAAATTAAGACCCCTTCGTTTCTTTTGTGACACAGCCTGTCTTTTAGTACAATCACAGGGCAGAGCCTACATTATTAGTCCGGCTTTGATTTACCAAAACACAGCGCAGGTGAGTCTCAAAAGGAAGAACAATTTATGAAAGGCAAAATGAAAATATATGTGAGAGGAGAAGAATCAAGGGGTTGGAATCTCTAAACCACTGTATAATTACTTTTGGGTGGCTGTGGGAATATTACTCTACTATGTTAATTTCTCCAGCATGCATAAAATAGATGCCCCTTACTTTTGGGAGGCTGTGGGAATGTTACTCTGTTATCTTAATTTCTCCAGCATTTGTAAAATAGATGCCCCAGAGTTAAGGAACATTCCTGACTTCTTCCTGCTTCTCTTCAAGTGCATTGTTCAATTAATTAAAATCCATTATATTCCTAAAACCTCAGCACACAGGGGAGGAGAGAGATGGAATTTTGATAGCACGTCTGCTACTAACTTGAGATGAAATCAGCTTAATGCTGATTTATTTTTCACATTCAGTTTCTATGCTTACCAACTAGCCTAACTTTCCCAGGGCAGGGTTTTTTCTATGAATGCTTCCTGAATTAATCTATCTATCCACACTCTACAAACCCTAGAAGCCCCATTTCAAACCCCATCAGTTGTTCAAATCTCCTTAATCCAGTCCACAAAGATCACTTCTTCTCTACCTCTGTTTGCACTTTTCTCACACAATTAGATTTAATAAGTACATTAAATGTATTAAATGTGTGCTGTGTGACATGAGCCAGACAATATGATGAAGACTAAAGACAAAATGAGTAGTAATAATAGTTGAATTCACTGAAGGCCTACTAAGGGCAGGTATGGTTTAGGAGCTTTTATGTATATTTATTTATTTAGTCCTTATACTCTATAAGGAATGTCCTACTATTACTCCAATTCTACAGATGAAGTAAACTGAGTTATCCAGTAACTTGCTCAGGGTTACTCAGATTATAAGTGATAAAACAAGAATTTGAACACAGATAGCCTGGCTCTAGAGCCTTGGTAATTAATCACTACTCTACAGCAGCCATTCCTGGCCCACATTCAAAGAGCTCATAAATGAATAAAAGATAGACATGTTAGCCAGGCACAGTGGCCTACATGCCTCCCCAAACCAGCACTTTGGGAGGCCGAAGCAGGAGGATCACTTGAGACCAGGAGTTTGAGATGAGCTTGGGCAACACAGCAAGACTCCATCTCTACACATATACAGAATAAGTTAGCCAGGCCTGGTGGTGTGCACCTGTAGTCCCAGCTACTCAGAAACCTGAAGCAGGAGAATCACTTGAGCCCAGGAGTTCAAGGCTGCAATGAGCAATGATTGCACCGCTGCACTCCAGCCTGCGTGACAGAGCAAGATCCCTTCTTTTTTTTTTTTTTTTTTTTGAGGCAGAATCTTCCTCTGTCACACAGGCTGGAGTGCAGTGATGTAATCTTGGCTCACTGCAACATCTGCCTCCCGGGTTCAAGCAATTTCCTGCCTCAGCCTCCCAAGTAGCTGGGAATAGAGGTGCCTGCCACCACACCTGGCTAATTTTGTATTTTTAGTAAAGACGGAGTTTCAGCATCTTGGCCAGGATGGTCTTGAACTTCTGACCTCAAATCCACCTGCCTCAGCCTCCCAAAGCGCTGGGATTACAGGCGTGAGCCACCATGCCCAGCCTCCTATCTCTATTTTTTTTTTTAAAGACAGATATAATCAGAAGATGACACAAAGGTGTTACTATGCTTCAGTGGTTTGAGAAAAGGGACCAACAAAGACTGGGAGGGTCTAGTAGGAATTTCTCAGGAAGATACAGGGGTGGGGAGAGATTTGAGGCATTTTTTAGTTTAGCAAACTAGAGAGACACGTAACATCAAATTTCTCCTAGCTCTACCATCCTGTAAATCCATGAGCAGGATTGTGTCATAACCTAAAGAATAAGTTTTCCTGGGTTTACAAAGAATGTTGTGCTGGTAAAAAGCTCTCCAGAATAGAAAAAGCCAAAATAAAAGCACTCCAAGTATTTGCAGATTTACTTTGCCAGTTTCCATGGCGTTAATACTCCCACGATGGCAGATTTCAGGCTACCAACCAGATATCACTGAATTCAACTCAGAGTTGAGAAGAGATACATACAATTGGTCTTAAGAGCCAGTCTGATCTAGCTCCAGCACCCCACCGCATGAAGTTCTTGCAGTGTGAATCAGAAACCGAAGGAGCCCAGAGTTAGGTGGGCAGGAAAATACCCACTCCTAAGGGAGAGAGGCCTCGGGCACTCAGAAAGGAGAGAACATGTGCTCAATCTCCAGAAGGCTGAAGCAGGTAGGGCAGCATGCTGGCAGCCCCCAAAACAAACTCTGGGCAAATGGGGATGTCAACCACGGAACCAAGTCAAAGATCCAGGAGGACAAGAGTAGCATGAGAAAAAAGACTCAAAGGGTATACAGATGCCTGGTCCAGAAAGGAAACTCCTGAGTTCAACCACGCAAAACCTTCAGGCAATGCCCAGTTAGGACCTGAGGATGAAACAGAAAGTCCAGAAAGCCTTTGATGTTAGCTGTCCCTCCCAACCCACTGAAATCCCCCACTCCAGCATGGGTTTGGAGCTCGTCCTCTGGAAGCTACAAGCATCCTGTGCTGAACTCTAATACAACCTTTCCCATCACACACTGTGGTTTTCTGTACATGTGTCTCCCACTAGGCTGTGAGCCTCCTTCAAGGTACATACAGAGCATAGAGCGGGAGTCAACAAACATCAGCCCATGGGCCAAATCTGGGCTGCCACTTGCTTTTTAGGATATGCAATCTAAGTATGATTTAATGGCTGAAAAAAATTAAATTAGAATATTTTGTGATACATGTACATTATGTAAAATTCAAATTTCAATGTCCATAAACAAAGTTTTAGTGGAACTCAGCCATGTTCATTTATTAACTTATTGTCTATAGCGGCTCTCATGCTGTCATATGGTCCACAAAACCTAAAATGCTGTTTGCTCATTTACAGAAACAAAATTTGCCAATTCTTGCACATAGCATGCCACAAGATAGGAAGCTCTGGATAATGTTTGATTAATGATTACTTGACCCTAAAGTCAACCCCAGCCTTTTTCAACCTCGTAATTATTCCAGCTTTCCCAGTCGGAGGACCTCACTTATCCTAGCAACAAGCTTTGTTTTCCAGCTCCTTTAAGCACTTTGTTCCCAGGGAGAATTCAATGAAATCTTCCCAAATTGGTTGGTGTCAATCTGCCTGTATAAACACTCCCAAGTTAATAGTTCTATGGAATTTGACTAAAAGTTCTACTAAAAAAAGGGAGGGATTCCACAACTAAATAAGCTTAATCAATGCTGAGCTAAAGAACAAAACATGTTTCTTACCAGAGAACTCCTCAGAGCCTTTAAGATGCTGATGCAAGGCTGGGCATGGTGGGTCATGCCTGTAATCCCAGCACTTTGGGAGGCCAAGGTGGAAGGATCACTTGGGTCCAGCAACTAGAGACCAGCCTGGGCAACATAGCAAGACCTTGTCTATATAAAAAATTTAAAAATTCACTGGGTGTAGTGGTGCATGCCTATAGTCCTAGCTACCTGGGAGGCTGAGGTGGGAGAATCGCTTGAACCTGTGAGGTCAAGGATGCAGTGAGCTGTGATCCTACCACTGCACTCCGGCCTGGGCGACAGAGGGAGGACCTGTCTCAAAAAAAGAAAGATGCTGATGCACTCTGTGAAACTCCAAGATGGGGAGCATTTCCTAAACTTATTTTACCAAGGAACCTTCTTGTTGAAAACTATTCCTCAATCTACTTTGGGAGTCTGATTCTAAAAGAAGTAGAGCACTAACAAATATATGTTCATCAAAGCTACCTAGAGAGTTTATTGTTTTGACCCAAGTTATTTGACTTAACTGTGACCACCACTACCACCACTTAGCTGTGGGTAACATGAACTACAAGGCAGCTGCAGCCTGCATCACCCTGAAGAGAGCATCTATTGCTCAACTCCCAGCATGGCCACTGCCTGAAAATCTCATTACCACTGCTGCCCACAGTGCTGTCTCCCTCTCCTCCTTTGAGTCTTTGCTCAGATGTCACCTTCTCAACAAGGCCACCTTATTTAAAACCACCATCCCCTTCCCCAGCACTCTGGATTTCTCTCATCCTGTTCCACCTTTTCCTCTGTTCTACGTTTTCCCCTGACACTGATTTCCTTCTAACAAATCATGTAAGATCCAAGATCTAAGATGCAGGGACTTTTTATCTAATTTTCCACAGGCATATGTAGCCCAAGCACCTAGAAAAGCACTCATAGCAGGTTCCCAATAAACATTGGTTGAAAAAATGACTGAATGAGTAAATGGCAGTAGCTACCGATTCCTCTTCCAGTGTTCTACCCACTACTTTTATATCCAAGGTCTAAGAGATAATAGAGGAGGGGACAGATTATATAATTATAAGGACTTTTACTTTCCCTGAGTGAGATGAGGAAACATTGGAGGGTTCTGAGCCCAAGAGGGAGATAATCTGACTTAGCAGGCTGCTGGGCTAAGAATAGACCATTTAGGAAATTATTGCAATCACTCAGACAAGAAATGATGGTGGCTTGGATCAGGGTGGAGAAGTGGAGGTGGCTGGAAGTAGTGAGATTCTAATTATAATTTAAAGGAAGAGGCAACAAGATTTGCTGACAGTTCAAACATGGTTGTGAGGGGAAAAAAAGGAATCAAGGATGACTTCAATGTTTTTGGCCTGAGAAAGTAGAAGGATGGAATTGCCAAAAAACAAAACAGAAAAATGTGGACTAAAAGGCTTTGGAGAGGAAAAGCAGAAGTTCTGTTTTGTACATGCTAAGGTCAAGCTGTCATTTAGACAACCATAGATTAGATACCATCCAATGTTGAATAGGCAGTTGCATATACAAGTCTGCTGTGCAGGACAGGAGTCTGAGCTAGAGGTATAAATGTGGGAGTCACTGGTATATGGATGGTTTTTAAAGCCATGATACTGAATGAGATAACCAAGGGAATCACATGGAAAAAGAGTAAGAGACCAAGGACCAAACTCTAGGGCAAGTCAATACTCAGAGACCTGGGAGGACTAGAGGATCCTGCTAAAGAGGCTGTACAGTGGCAGTCAGTGAGGAATCCAGAGATTACAGTGCCTTGGAAATCAGGTGAAGAAGGAAAGAGTGGTCAGCTAAGTTTAATGCCTAGGACCGGTCAAGTAAGAGAAGGACTAATAATTGACTATTAGACTTAGTAATGTTCAGGTCACTGGTTACCCTAACTAGTGAGTTTCTACAGAGGACAAAAGGCAAAACCTGGATTGGAGTAGATTTGAGAGAAAATGGGGAGATTTTGGAGACAGGGAGTTTAGAGAACTATTTGTAGATAATCTGCTGCATGCAGATGTAGAGCAATGGGGTAGCAGCTGATAGATAAAAGGCATCAAGAGAACCTTTTCTAAGGTGGCAGCAATAACAGCATGTTTGCATCCAGAGGGAAAATGAATGATGCAGAAAAGGAAAGGGAGAATTACCAAAGTAATGTTCTTGACTAGGGATGAGCTGAGGTCCCTAGACAACAGGCATTAGAAACTACTGCAAAAATCGATGTCCCACAAATAGCACCATAGTCCACCTAATAACATGGGCAAAACACCCGAGTCATCTTCATTCCTATTTAGCCTCTCTTGCTCACAAGACACATATGCACACAAGCACACAGAAACACCTCCCTAATCCATTAATAACCTCCATTGGCTACACTGCCAAAATCTGACAATTTCTGACTGCATCGACTGCTATTGTCCTTACCAAAGTCGAATGTATTTTTTCTGTGAACTACTGCAATAGTCTCTCACTTTTTCTGTTTTCCAAGGAGATCTTTTATTGAAGCATAACATATGCATAGAGAAAAGTCCCCAAATCATAAGTATACAGCGTGATCAATTTTCACAGACTGAACACACTCAGATTAAATGTAACCATCACGTGGATCAGGAAGTAGGACATTACCAGCATCCCAGGAGCCCTCTCATGCCACCGCCCAGCCACTCGCCGCCATCCCAAAGGTAACATTATCTGGATTTCTATCACCATGGATTCATTTTCTCTATTTCAAAATTATATAAAAAGAATCATGTATGTAATCCCAGCACTTTGGGAGGCTGAGGCGGGTGGATCACAAGGTCAGGAAATCAAGACCATCCTGGCCAACATGGTGAAACCTCATCTCTACTAAAAATACGAAAATCAGCCGGACATGGTGGCGGTGCATGCCTGTAGTCCCAGCTACTCAGGAGGCTGAGGCAGGAGAATTGCTTGAACCCAGGAGGCAGAGGCTGCAGTGAGCCGAGATCATGTCACTGCACTCCAGCCTGGGCAACAGAGCAAGACTCCATCTCAGAAAAAAAAGAATCATGTAGTGTGGCTTCTTTTGTGCCTGGCTTCTTTCGCTCAAAATTTTGTTTGTGAGATTCATCCATGTTGTTTGCACATAGACATAGTTCCCCTTTTCTTTGCTGTATTGTGCTTCTTTGGATGAACACACCACCTTTTATTTATCCATTGTACTGTTAATATTTAGATCATTTCCAGTTGGAGGGTGTTATGAATAGGCTGCTATGAACATTTTCCTTCACATCTCTTGGTGCACATATGTAGGAATTTCTCTTAAGCATATATTCAGGAGAGGAATTTCTGGTTCAAAAGTTATGTATATATTTATCTTTAGTAGATTCTACCAGTTTTCCAAAATGGTTAAATCATTTGCCACTCTCATCACGATGTAGAGGAGTTCCATTGTTCACATCCTCGCCAAGACTTGATTTTGTGCTCTTTTTTGTTTTCGCCATTCTAGTGGTGTACAATGCTGTCTCACTAAGGTTCTAGTTAAATAGCCTTTCAGTCTCCCTGCTTCCACTTTTGCCTCCCTCCAATCCATTCTCCAAATAAAAACCAGAGAAATATTATCAAACACAAATAAGAGTACACTATTTTCCTTCTTAAAACATTGCAATGGCTCCCAGCTACACTCAGACTAAACCCGAACTTGGAAGCATAGCCTCCAAGTCCCTGTATGATCTGCCTGCTGCAGACCTGCCTGGCCAACTTCACCTTACCAACCATACTCCACGTTCACTGTGCTCCAGACACACCGCCTCCTTCCTCTTCCTTGAACAAGCCAGGCTCCCCCTTGCTTGCCTAACTACTATTCTTCCTTCAGGTCACAACTTACAAGTCACATCTTCAGGTGAGAACTCCTAACTGGCCTCTATATCAACAGTGAATCTCCTCTGCAGTGCTTACACAATCTCCACATAGCTTGTTTCTTTATTCACTTGTTCATGTCCTATTTCCCTTACTAGATTGTATGGTCCACAAGGGCAAAGACACGGCCTTCTTGGTCACTACTGCATGTCCAGTACCTCGCACTAGGAGCTCAATACATTTTTATCAGTTGATTGACTTAATAAATAGTATCGCTGGCCAGGTGTGGCAGCTCACAACTGTAATCCAGCCCTTTGAGAGGCCAAGGCAGGAGCATCGCTTGAGCTCAGGAGTTTGAGACCAGCCTGGGCAACATGGCAAAACCTTATCTCTAGAAAAAATAAAAAAATTAGTCAGGTGTGGTGGTGTACACGTGTAGTCCCAGCTACCCAGGAGGCTAGGGTGGGAGGACAGCTTGAGCCCAAGAAGTCAAGGCTGCAGCAAGCTGTGATCACGCCAATGGGTGACAGAGTGAGATCTTGTCTCAAATAAATAAATAAAAAGTAAATAGTATGTCTCTCGGGGGGACCTAAGTTAAGCAGTTCTTTCACACTGAGGAGAATTGATAAAGCAAAATGCTCTGAGACGCTCAGAGGAGAGGCCTCATTTATACATCGACATAGCCATTGTTTACTGGGCACCTATTATGGAGGCAATAGGCCCTGTGTACTCTGCAACAGAGCAACAGAGACCACCTTGGAGCTCCCTCTCAATTGCCGATGAGCTTTTAATCCTGTGCAGGTGACCTTGAGGTCCCTCAGACTCCTGCTCCCTGCTTTTGGACACTTTATGTAGGTTTATCTTTTCTACAGAGGTACAGAAGCACTTCCATTCATTTGTCCAGTTTTCTAGTTGAGAAAGTTTGTGGGAGTATTTTTCCTGATAATAATGTTAGTAAGTTATCACTTAAATTTTTTGAAAAATTAATAAGAGAAAAATAATGGCCATTTATACTTCTACTACCCAGGAAAAATCAGCATATCCCATTCAAGGCTTTGTTATTTCTTTTTCCCTTTATTGTTAATGTTGGTCAAAGGGCTCAGGAGAGGACTTGGTTGAAACTAGTGTATACAGCAGGGCCTGTGGGGGATTCTAATTATTCAAGCCTGCATTGTCCTTTATGCCCAAAACTGGTGGAAAAGAACTGGGGATAGATTACTAAGAGCTTCAGGCTTAGAGCCTGTTTTCAGCACATTTGCTCAAATCATTGTCCACATGTTGCCTTTGTCTCCCCATCAGGGGTGCCAAGGAGCCTGACAGTATTACAGCAATTCAGCAGACGTTGCCCTGAAATCGAGAGTGAATATAGCATCTCCCAGATCAACCAAACAGATTCCGAAGACATACCTTTGGCCCACCTTTCCCAAAATGGAGATTTTGTCTGGATAAAGAGCCATCATGTATGGCACCCCTAGTGTGTCCTAGGCACAGTGCTGGACACTTCACATAACTTTAATCCTCACAATGACTCTAGATGTAGGCATTGTCTCCATTTGCAGTTGAGGCTCTGCAAGGTGAGTGAACTGTTCAAGGCCTCAGTAGGTGGCTGATTCAAGCTTGTACTAAGCCTTCTCTGGCTCCATGGGCTTGCTCAGCTATGCTGGTAAGTTTTGCCTTGGCTGAGAATGGCTAGAATCAAAGGAAGAACAGAGGAGGACCTTTCCTGTGCTGGATCTAAAATTGCAGGTAAGCTCGCAGTGCTACGCACAGACTCTCCAAAGGAGACTGGGGAAAACATCAAATTAATTGATATCATCACAGGGTTAGATTACTACTTAATAGATGAGCTAAACCCTGAGGACATGGCCTCAATATAGCCAGAATTTCAAACTGCAGTCTTATCTCTTCCCACAGTGCATGTGGATGTCTAACTCCCTGCTACCGCTTTGATGAGTTTGTATTAATAACTCCTGCTTAGGTAAGGAGCTGGGCCATTGAGAGCTGCCCAAGGCCCATTCCTGAGCCCCAGGCCATGATTCGCCTCACTCTGGACTTCAGTTCCAGAGAGAGAGGTCAGTGGCAGGGCATGGGAACAGGATCGATCCCCAAGCTTGTTCTGTCCCCAGAACAGAAGTCCCTAGAAACACTATGGGTGGGACAGAAGTTAAGGGCAGAGAGCAGGGAATCGCATCTGCTAAGTGAGGGGAGTTTTCCAATGAAAACAACTCAGTAAGGCCTTCGGTCCCCTGGGAAGATTTCCTTCAGCTTACGCACACTCAGTTCCTCCTCCCTCCTCCTCTGTCTCCTTGGGGTTGGACTAGAAGTCAAAGCACTGACCAGCAATGTCCTCCAAACCTTGGGGAAGATGCAAGACCTTGACCTACACTCTGGGCCAACTGCATCTCAGATCAACAAGATCTTAACTCACTTACCTGTGTTTGACAGGGAAGCAACAAACCCTTCTTTGAACACTGAAGTTAGGGGTGTGATTTTCCTTTTAAATACAGACAGGGTGGCCTCAGGGGTAGTGAGAAGCTCCATCCTCAGAAGGATCCAGAAGAGGCTGGGTGACCGTGTGAAAGGGGCACTGGGACAGTGATTTGGAATTGACATGTGGCCTTGACTTAGACACTAGTTTCAAATCCAACAATTTATTAAGCTGCACCGGTGTGCGAAGCAAACCTGACCTCTGTCTTCACAGGTTAATGGGGAAGACAGACGTGGAAACAAAGGCAGAATGAAACATGTCATTACAAATTGTGATCAGTGCTAAAAGGAAAGGATGGCGGTCATGAGGAATAATAACAAGGAGAATCAAGAATTTTGAGTAGGGGTTCCGAATTTATGTTTCGAAACAGTTCATTGTGGCTGCCATGAAGAGTCTGGGTTGGAGGGGCAAGTGTGGAGGTTGGAGGCGAGTTAGAAAGTCAACTCACTGGCCCATGGAATAGATGATATGGCTGAATCCAGGTGTGAGTGGAAGAAGTGGGGCGATGTGATACAATGGGAGGCATATTTTGGACATAGAATCAACAGGACTTAATGGTACTTGAGAAGTGAGAGCTTGGGGAGGAGAT
>NW_012101209.1:327466-368749 GCF_000951045.1 Mandrillus leucophaeus | reverse complement strand
GCCATTTATACTTCTACTACCCAGGAAAAATCAGCATATCCCATTCAAGGCTTTGTTATTTCTTTTTCCCTTTATTGTTAATGTTGGTCAAAGGGCTCAGGAGAGGACTTGGTTGAAACTAGTGTATACAGCAGGGCCTGTGGGGGATTCTAATTATTCAAGCCTGCATTGTCCTTTATGCCCAAAACTGGTGGAAAAGAACTGGGGATAGATTACTAAGAGCTTCAGGCTTAGAGCCTGTTTTCAGCACATTTGCTCAAATCATTGTCCACATGTTGCCTTTGTCTCCCCATCAGGGGTGCCAAGGAGCCTGACAGTATTACAGCAATTCAGCAGACGTTGCCCTGAAATCGAGAGTGAATATAGCATCTCCCAGATCAACCAAACAGATTCCGAAGACATACCTTTGGCCCACCTTTCCCAAAATGGAGATTTTGTCTGGATAAAGAGCCATCATGTATGGCACCCCTAGTGTGTCCTAGGCACAGTGCTGGACACTTCACATAACTTTAATCCTCACAATGACTCTAGATGTAGGCATTGTCTCCATTTGCAGTTGAGGCTCTGCAAGGTGAGTGAACTGTTCAAGGCCTCAGTAGGTGGCTGATTCAAGCTTGTACTAAGCCTTCTCTGGCTCCATGGGCTTGCTCAGCTATGCTGGTAAGTTTTGCCTTGGCTGAGAATGGCTAGAATCAAAGGAAGAACAGAGGAGGACCTTTCCTGTGCTGGATCTAAAATTGCAGGTAAGCTCGCAGTGCTACGCACAGACTCTCCAAAGGAGACTGGGGAAAACATCAAATTAATTGATATCATCACAGGGTTAGATTACTACTTAATAGATGAGCTAAACCCTGAGGACATGGCCTCAATATAGCCAGAATTTCAAACTGCAGTCTTATCTCTTCCCACAGTGCATGTGGATGTCTAACTCCCTGCTACCGCTTTGATGAGTTTGTATTAATAACTCCTGCTTAGGTAAGGAGCTGGGCCATTGAGAGCTGCCCAAGGCCCATTCCTGAGCCCCAGGCCATGATTCGCCTCACTCTGGACTTCAGTTCCAGAGAGAGAGGTCAGTGGCAGGGCATGGGAACAGGATCGATCCCCAAGCTTGTTCTGTCCCCAGAACAGAAGTCCCTAGAAACACTATGGGTGGGACAGAAGTTAAGGGCAGAGAGCAGGGAATCGCATCTGCTAAGTGAGGGGAGTTTTCCAATGAAAACAACTCAGTAAGGCCTTCGGTCCCCTGGGAAGATTTCCTTCAGCTTACGCACACTCAGTTCCTCCTCCCTCCTCCTCTGTCTCCTTGGGGTTGGACTAGAAGTCAAAGCACTGACCAGCAATGTCCTCCAAACCTTGGGGAAGATGCAAGACCTTGACCTACACTCTGGGCCAACTGCATCTCAGATCAACAAGATCTTAACTCACTTACCTGTGTTTGACAGGGAAGCAACAAACCCTTCTTTGAACACTGAAGTTAGGGGTGTGATTTTCCTTTTAAATACAGACAGGGTGGCCTCAGGGGTAGTGAGAAGCTCCATCCTCAGAAGGATCCAGAAGAGGCTGGGTGACCGTGTGAAAGGGGCACTGGGACAGTGATTTGGAATTGACATGTGGCCTTGACTTAGACACTAGTTTCAAATCCAACAATTTATTAAGCTGCACCGGTGTGCGAAGCAAACCTGACCTCTGTCTTCACAGGTTAATGGGGAAGACAGACGTGGAAACAAAGGCAGAATGAAACATGTCATTACAAATTGCGATCAGTGCTAAAAGGAAAGGATGGCGGTCATGAGGAATAATAACAAGGAGAATCAAGAATTTTGAGTAGGGGTTCCGAATTTATGTTTCGAAACAGTTCATTGTGGCTGCCATGAAGAGTCTGGGTTGGAGGGGCAAGTGTGGAGGTTGGAGGCGAGTTAGAAAGTCAACTCACTGGCCCATGGAATAGATGATATGGCTGAATCCAGGTGTGAGTGGAAGAAGTGGGGCGATGTGATACAATGGGAGGCATATTTTGGACATAGAATCAACAGGACTTAATGGTACTTGAGAAGTGAGAGCTTGGGGAGGAGATTAAAAAGGGAAATAACTCCCAAGTTTGGGACTGAACAAGGTCATCTGAAAAATCTGAGTTTATAGTATTGTATAGATTCTATGACTATGAAGCTTCAAAGTCCAGACTAACAGGCCAGGAGGTAGGGCCAGTTCTATCCCTTGATATGACTCAGAGCCACAAGGGGTGGCATAAAAGCAATGCCACCGAAAAGGTCTTTCCCATATTGGGGCCTGCAAGGAAGTGAGGTTTTACTCTGGCACCCATCTCCCTTATACAGTGTATATCAAAATCATAATCAAGGTAAACCAAGATCATAGCCAGAGAATCAGTGTCAAGCATCCAGTTAAAAGAGTGAAGATGAAAAAGGAATAATAAATAGCAAAATCACTGCATTTTCTATATATTGTATAGAAATCATTATACATACACACACAAAGAGAGAGACACCTATAATCAAAAAGAAAAACACAGACAACCCAATAAAAAATGAACAGAAGATTTGAACAGGCATTTCACCAAAAAAAATAAAAAAAATCAATTGCCAATAAACATATGTAAAGGTGCCCAACTTCCTTAGCATTAGAGAAACACAAAATAAAACCATACTCAGCTACTGCTAAATAGGGCTACAATGAAAAAAACTAACAAAACCAAGTGTCGGCAAAGATTCAGAGCAAATAACCCTCTCATACATTATTTATGGTAATTTAAATTGAAACAACAGGTTTTTGGTTTTTTTTAAATTTGGCTTTAGTATCTACTAAAGCTAAATATACACATACCCTATGACCCAGTCATTCCACTCCTAGGTGTTTATCCAACAGAAATATGTACACATTTGTGCCAGAATAAACCTACCACAATGTTTTTAGGGGCACTATTCATAAGTCAAAAACTGGGGAAAATGCAAATGTCCATCCACAAGAGAATGAATAAAATAAATTGTGACATATTCCTACAAAGGAATAGGTGAATTCCTTTCACTATGTAATAGTGAATTCACTTCACTATGTAGAAGTGAAAGTGAATAAACAAAATGCACTAGACAACAACATGGATGAATCTCACAAGCATAATGTTGAGAATGAAACCAAATGCAAAATAGAGTATTCTATGATTCCATTTACATTAAGCTCAAAAACAGGCAAAACTACTCTAGGATGATAAAAGTCAGGAGAATTATACTTTTAGGGAGGATCATGGTGAATAGGCCTGAGCAGAAGGAGGTTTCTCAGATGCCAACAATGTTTCTTCATCTGGCCAGTGGCTCCACAGGAGAGTCCATTTCATGAAAACCCATCAACATGTACCTTTCAATTTGTCTGCATTTATGTATTTATGTTGTACATCAATAAAAATGTACCCAAAACACTTAGGAAGAGTATTTGCCTATGACAACTAAAGGCAATATGGTTGCAGTAAAAAACCAAAATCATAGTCAAAGTAAACCAACGTCATGGCCAGAGAGTCAGTGCCAGGCAAGTTAAAACAGGATGAAAAAAGAATAAGAAGTAGCAAAATCATTGCATTTACAAATTTTTTTTTTCCCCACAGCACTGAGTTTTATTAGGAATTTCATTAAGATTAAATTTCTAGGAATGAGGGAGTCCTAGTTAAGAGGACACAAAAGCCCACGAAGCCTCCTCAGATCTCATAGTGAACCACCGGCTCAGGTTCTTTGGAGGGATCGCCGCCTCGTTCCAGGTACAGATTACTGTAAGGATACTGCTTTGGTCCCACAGGCTGGTAGACAGGGTACATGTCCCCCGCCCAGAACATAAATGTCATGAAAGCCAGGAAACCGAAGAGCTGCATACACATGACATTCCAAGAAACAGGTGTGGGGGATGTATCCACACAGTTCCTGGTGTACATGTCTAGGTGCCAGTGCATCGGTTCGCCCCAGTTCAACCTCAGGTCCAGTTGGTCCCAGCTATACCATGGATCCTTCTCATGCTGTGAACGGTCAGGGAGCTTCGGGTAGTCGCCATACCCCATGCCCTCAACCGGGTAATGCTCGTAGTCTTCCACATGCATAATATACTTCTTGGCGGCGGCGGCCAGTTCTTCTGGGGTCCTAGGATAGAGCCCCGGGAACATGTCCTTGGTCATGCGGGAGGCTGGCTGTGTGCCCAGCGGCACCACGTTCCAGGATGCCCTTTGCAGCCACTGAACTCCCAGGACCCTGGCCCTGGCCACCGCCATCTTCACCTTCTTCATGTTTTCGCATTTACAAATATTAATTTTCTGAACATTTTTCCAAGTTTTCGGCCCTGATATGTTGTTATCACAGAATTTGTCTCCCAACTTTTGTTTTGGCTGTATTTTAAAGGTTTGCAAAGGCATCATCATATCCCTTTCAACGCAGTGTTTTAAACAAGCATGTATGTACACACCCATGAACCCCAAGGATATGTGCCATAATAATATAAGTATGGGACCACAGAACAACCAGAGTGATTCCCATAATCACTCACAAAATAAGTCTGATTATTTTATCATCACACCTGGTCTACGTGTACATGCTCTTTGCCACTGAATGCTTAATTATAGGAGTCCAAAAACTATTTGAGTAGCTGTCCTAATCATCAAAAAATTGTGTGCTGTGTAATGAAAAAAACACATGCTTTAGTCCACCATTTATCTATGTACTCCTCAACAATTGGTTTAGCCTCCTTGACTCAGTTTCTGCTCATATAAATGGAGGAAATACTACCTACATTGTGGGACTAGAGTGAGAATTAAACAAAACAGCTTACAGCAAAGTGCCTGCTACATACTAAGCCCTTGACAACTGCTAGACAGTTGCAGCAATGTAGCAGATTTTTGACCTTGCAGTTTTACCCATTTTAACGTAAATGCATTAACATGGCCTATTTCCTCCATATTTTAATGAGGATTAAGGGTTAGGCATTTTGAACTTGTTTCATAGACTGGGCATTTTCAGGAAATGTTGAAAAATATCCCAGACGCTGTCATTTCAGAAAGCAAAGCAGATAAACGAGAAAGGGTATTGAAACCTTACATTTGAATTCATGAAACAGACACATTTTCAGGTGCACACACTGAAAGAAAGAATAAAATTAAACACCAATTAATGATTGAATGAAAAGAAGTCTCAAAAAGAAAATCATAAGGATCAATTTTACCCTATTTAATTCATATTCTGATCAAATTTCTTTCAGTAAAACTAAACTATCACCATTGAGAATGAATAATTACTGAGAAAGAACAATTTCAATTGCAATTACATAAATAAAGATCCTTAATTTTTTGGATCTTTTTAATTTTGGATTAATATGTCCTTTAAAAAATGTTTTTTCTGAACTCTATTTTTTCAACACAATTCTACTCACATTTTGTCCACATTTTTAATTAGAAAATTGACTTCTTTTGCCTCAATAGTAGGATATTAATTAAATAAAGTATGGCACATTAATATAATGGACTTTTTTTTCCCCATAGGTTATTGGGGTACAGGTGGTGTTTGATTACACGAGTAAGTTCTCTAGCAGTGCTTTGTGAGGTTTTGGTGTACCCGTCACCCAGGCAGTATACGCTATACCCTATTTGTAGTCTTTTATCCTTCATCCCCCCCCAACCCTTGTCCCCATGTCCCCAAAGTCCAATATATAATGGACATTTAAAATATAGCCATAGAAGTTGTATTTTCAAAGAATATTTGATGATTTAGGGAAAGGTCCATAAAATATCTTTAAACAGCACAAAAAGAGGCTATGAAATAGTATGTGTACAGTGTAATTTCATTTCTGTAATGTTTATGCATGTTTGCACATGCATATAATAAAATTTTGGGAGGACAGCCATTCAAAATGTTCATAGTAGTTATCTTTGAATGACAGGATTGTGGGAGATACACATTTCTTTCTTTAAACTTTTTGTCTTTCAAATTTTACACCATAAATATATACTACTTTAATAATAAGAAAATCTTATTTTTAAAAACGATTTGTAATTGTTTATTTTTCTGTATTCTGTAGGTCTTGGCAAAAATCTAAGCAAAGATTTGTAAAGTCTTTCTTCTCCTATCACTGCTCTCTCCTGGCCACTTTCATTTTGCCCATGCGTGTGAAATATTTATGAACATCATGTAATCTAAGAAAGAATAAGCATCTGTTTGCAAGTGATTATATGGAAGTATTCAATATTTTAGGCCCTGAACAATATTTTCTCAAACAGACTAAAAAATTGACCTGTCCAAATTGCCTAAGGGGTCAATGTGGAAAGCAGAGAATGCAAGTCCACATTCTGGCCTCTCCCTGAGCGTGTGACCCTGAATGAGTCATCCAACCACTCACATCCTCTGCTCCTCACTTGGGCCCTAAGGGAACTGTCTCTCCCATCTCTAAGGCCCAGAAGGCCCTGTGAAGCTTGCTTGGAGGTCTCACCAAGGCCAGCAGTGTTTGGTCCAATAGCTCTGCATTGGTTTGCTAGGGCTTCCATAACAAAGCACCACAGACTGAGTGGCTCAAACAATGGAAATTCATTTTCTCACAATTCTGGAGACTAGAAGTTCAAGATGATCAAAGTGTCAACAAAGTTGGTTTCTCCTGAAGCCTCTCTTCTTGGATTATAGATGGCCATCTTCTCCCTATATATTTTCCTCTGTGTGTGTCTGTGTCCTAATCTCTTCTTCTCATAAGGACACAAGTCATATTGGATTAGAGCCCACCCTAGTGAACTTGCTTTACCTTAATTACTTCTGTTTTTGTTTTTTTGTTTGTTTGTTTTTGTTTGTTTGTTTTGAGACAGGGTCTCACTCGGTCACCTAGGCTGGAGTGCAGTGGCACGATCATGGCTCACTGCAGCCTCGACCTCCTAGGCTCAAGTGATCCTCCCACCTCATCCTCCCAAGTATCTGGGTCCACAGGCATGCACCACTACACTCAACTAATTTTAAAAATGTTTTGTAGAAACAGGGTCTCACTATGTTGCCCAGACTGATCTCGAACACCTGGGCTTACAGGCATGACCCACCGCACCTGGCCTTAATTACCTTTTTAAAGACCATATATCCAAATACAGTCACATCTGAGATACTGGGGGTAAGGACTTCAGCATATTAATTCATCAGGGGGCACAGTTCAGCCAATAACAAGTTCCTATCAAGGAAATGAGCATAGAAAGTGGAAAGAAATGGATCTAATAGAGGTAAGAGAGTCTAATTAGTGAAATCATATAGGATTGCCTGCAAATTTCCCAAAATGTAGGTGGAGTTCCATTTTTTTCACACCCCTCTATAGCAGGCAACTACTTCATGAAGGAGACGTCAGGGTGGGAGAATCTTCTATATATTATCCGACAAGCTATCATGCCCACTGCCAGCTCAGAGTTCAACTTTAGCAACATCCCCACTTTAATCCATTAGAGAGAAATTGTTTATACACTTATTTGAATATTTTACTGCATCTCGCCCTTATTATGTCAAATAAATGTGTAGAAAATGGAAAAATGACAGGCTGAAACTAGTGATTAGAAACATAAGTCTCATAATCTTACTATAATTGACATGAAAATGGGAATTATCATGTGGGCTCAAATCAGGAACTCTCTTAACTGGGAGTTCACTGAACTTAGGCTGATGTGTATACATCTGTGAAGAAAAAAAACAAAGCTAAATAACATAGAACAAGTTCCAAAACCAGATGATCAAACTTGAGCCTAAAAGACTAGATGTAGTTTGTAAGGAAAGCCAGTGTTCAGCTTTTAGAAAAGGGAATTTCCCTTACCACATTCAAATAACTCATATAACCTTTACACACTTGACATTTGCACACTTGATTCCAATAACTGCCTATAGGAAACTTGTTATAGGAAAAAAGAGAATTCCCTAGAGGCAAGTAAGGAACTGCCTAATGCAGTTCTTAGCAGACAGCATTTCAACAAATAATGTTGAACAAACAACTCCAGTGAGCATGATTTAACAAGTCCCTAGCCACATCACTGAAGCATACTTTCTACACACGTCCTAAGTCATCTTACACCCCTCCCTCTGTCATCCCCAGACATTCAGATCATTCAGATTCACGGATTCTGCTTTCATGTTTCTTAACTCTCTCTCTCTCTCTCTCTCTCTGTGTGTGTGTGTGTGTGTGTGTGTGTGTGTGTGTGTGTGTCTCTGTCTTTCTCTCTCTCTTCCTTTCCACTCCTACTTTCCCAGCTCAAGTATTCACTACCTCTTGCCTAGAGAGGCATCCTACCTCTGGTCTCCTCCCTTCCAAGCCAGCCCACACTCCACTGTCAGAACTCTACTTGTTCAATCAATCAGTATTTATTGAGCCCTTACTAGGTGCCCTGCAGACACTACTTACTAGGGCCCATAGACACTATGTTGAGCCCTGGAAAGTCCATCTTGAACAAGGCAGACACACACCCTGAAGGTGATAGTCTAGCCGGGGAGATAAACAATTGCTGTAGACAAACAATTACCATACACTAGTATTGTGAGTACTTTGTTAGGAAAAAACAGCATGCTACGAGAGAAGATAACTGGAAAACCAAAACTAGTGTAGTTGAATGAAAAAAATTACGTAAAAAGGTATTTACTGCTATACGTCTTTATCTGGGAAGATCCACAAAAGAGGGAGATGGGGAACCTTACAAGTTAGCAGATTTTGATGGGGTAATCAATAAATGTACATTTAATATGCCTATTAGATATCTGACTACAAATATCAAGACAAGTGGGTGTGTGAGTTTAGAGTCCAGGATCAGGGACAGAGATAGAGAATAGGGGGTTGTCCATATTTAACATCACAGGATTGAATGAGATCACCTACAAAGAGGAGAGGAGAAAAGGGAAAGGAGTAGGGAGAAGAAAGACAAGTACTGACCTCAGTTTTTAGAGGTCAAAAAGATGAGAAAAACAAAGGAAAAAAAAAAAAAAGATGAAGGCCAGTCATTGAAGTCAGAGCAGGAGAATGAGGAGTCACAGAGCAAGAGGGAAGAAAGTGTTTCACAAATGAGGCAGCGGAGTCTTTTCAGCAAGTGGTGCTGAGAAAACTGGATATTCACATGCAAACACATGAAACTGGACTCTTACCTTACACCCTGTACAAAAATTAACTCACAGGCCTAATCATAAGAGCTAAAACTAAACACTCATAGAAGAAAACACAGGAGAAAAGCTTCAGGACATTGAATTTGGCAATGATTCCTTAGATAAGACACCAAAAGCACAGGCAACCAAAGAAAAAACAGACAAATTGGACTTATCAACATTTAAAACTCTTGTGCATCAAAGGACACAATCAGAAGAGTGGAAAGGCAACCAAAAGAACAGGAGAAAGTATCTGCAAATCATTTATCCAATAAGGGTTAAATATCCAGACTATATGAAGAGCTCCTACAATTCAACAACAACAAAGAAAAACAACCCGATTTAAAAAATTAGCAAAGGACTTCAATAGATATTTCTCCAAATATACAAGATATACAAATGGTCAACAAGCACATGAAAAGATACCCACTAACACAAATCATTAGGAATATGCAAATCAAAACCCCAATGAGATATCACTACACACTCACTAGGATGGCTACTAGTTAAAACAAAACAAAACAAAAAACAGAAAACAAGTGTTGGCAAAGATGTAGAAAACTGGAGCTCTTGTATACCCTTGGTAGGAAGGTAAAATGGTACAACTGCTACATAAAACAGGCAGTCCTCAAAAAATTAAACATAGAATTACCATATGATCCAGGAATGCTACTTCTGGGTATGTATCCAAAATAATTGAACACAGTATCTCAAAGGAACCCATATTCCTAGCAGCATTATTCACAAAAATCAAAGAGTAGGCCGGGCACGGTGGCTTACACCTGTAATCCCAGCACTTTGGGAGGCCAAGGCAGGCAGATCACGAGGTCAGGAGATCAAGACCATCTGGCTAACACGGTGAAACCCCGCCTCTACTAAAAATACAAAAACTTAGCCAGGCATGGTGGCGGGCGCCTGTAGTCCCAGCTACTCAGGATGCAGGAGCAGGAGAATGGCGTGAACCTGGGAGGCGGAGCTTGCAGTGAGCCGTGATAGCGCCACCGCACCCCAGGCTGGGTGACAGAGCGAGACTCCCTCTCAAAAAAAAAAAAAAAGAGTAGTAGTAAGCTAAGTATTCATCAACAAACAGAAAAAAAAAAAAGTTTTATTCAACCTTAAAAAGAAGGAAATTCTGACACATGCTATGATATCAATGAACCTTGATAATATGTAAACTAAAATGTAAAAGTCATAACAGGACAAATACTGTATGATTCTACTTATATGAGGAGCCTAGAGTAGTCAAATTCATAGAAACCAAAAGTAGAATCGTGGTTACCAAGGACAGGGAGGCAGGGGTACGAGGGAGCTGTTGTTTAATGAGTATAGAGTTTTGATTTTCCAAGATGAAGAGAGCTGTGGAGACTGACTGCACAGCAGTGTGGATGTGCTTAACGCTACTGAACTGCACACTTTAAAAAGGCTAGATGATACATTTTACATTATGTGTATTTTACCACAGTTTTAACTTTTTAAAAGAATCACAAAATGAAGAATTAGTCCATATTGCTGAGAGGCAGTAAGATGAGGACTGAACTCTCCATGACAAGACAGAGCACTGAAGCCTTTGTTAAAGCCATTTCAGTAGAGTGAATCCCAGAAGCCTCATTGAAATGTCAGTGGAAGAAAGACTGGGAGATGAGGAAATGGAGTTCATGGGAATACAGAACTTTCTAGCTTGAAAAGAAGCACAGAGATGAGGCACAGCAGGAGGAGGGGATGGGGTCAAGGTTGGCAGGGTCAAGACGAGGGCTATAAAAGAATGTTTGTAGGGAACTGTGGTAGGGCCGCCCTGGGGTGTAGGGTGGCCATTTGAGATCTGTGGTCTTACATTTGAAATGAGCCTTGCTGGCATGGTTGTGTTTTCTGCGGCACTGTGAAACTGCCCGTGAGCAGGTGCAGAGTTGGTGGGTAGCAAGCTTTAACCAGCATTGTGTGATTTTTTTTTCTAGGCAAGGGCCATAGAGGAGAGAGGCACGAGCTTTATGGGAAGTAAGGGCACAAGAAGAGAGTCCTGGCAGTGAAGGAGAGGCTGCATTCAGGCTGGGACTTGCCAGAGTGGGAGCATTAAACATGTGAGTTGGAACTATAGGAGGGGATCAGGGAGCAGGATGGTTGAAATCTAGATTTCAGAGGTGGGGCAGTTATCGTCGATGACTTAGTCAGGTTGAGCAAAAGGTCTTTGGAGCTAAAAAGGTCAAGGAAATAAAGAGTCCCCAACATTGATCGGATCACCTACATAAATGCTGAAGTTGCCCCTAGAGAAAGGAAGAGAAGCAGGACCCAGTGTGGAGAAGAGGGGGAAGATGTGAAGCAAGGGGAACAGTGTGTGCAAATGACAAACTCTTACTATGAGGAGCAGAGAGACATTCATGAAGGATGGAGAACTGATACCATGGGGTAGATAAAGGTGGAGTGGAATGCACAGCTATTTTTGTGAAGACTTCGAAACACACACAAAGGAGTTTGTATTTTACTGTAAGGAAAGCTATTGAAGGATTTTAAGCAAAGGGTACACAATCATATTTGTGTTTTTAAAAAAATGCTCTGATAAATAAACTGTGTTATATCCAGACAACGGCATATTATTCAGCATTAAAAGAAATAAGCCACCAAGCCATGAAAAGACACTGAAGAAACTTAAATGCATATTACTAAGTGAAAAAAGCTAATCTGAAAATGCTAAATACTATATGATTCCAACTATATGACACTCTAGAAAAGAAAAAACAATGGAGATAGTAAAAAGATGAGTGGTTAGTAAGGGTTGGGGTGCAGACAGGGGGAGGAAGGGATGAATAGGTGGAGCACAGAGGATTTTTAGAACAGGGAAATTATTTTGTATAATCCTCTAATGATAGATACATGTCATTAGACATTAGTCCAAATCCACAGACTGTGCAACACCAAGAATGGCCCCTAATGTAAACTATGGACTTTGGGTGATAATGATGTGTCAATGTAGGTTCAGCGATGGTCACATGTACCACTCCAGGGGGCGATGTTGATAGCAGGGTAGATTACATATGTGGGAGGGGCAGGGGATGTATAGGGACTCTGTACTTTCTACTCAATTTTGCTGTCAACCTAACACTACTCTGGAAATAAAGTCTATTTTTTAAAAAATCACACTGAACTGCTGTGTGGAGCACAGATGAAACAGGAGCAACCTGGAGAGAAAGAGCCCAAACAACAGGCTACTGTTGCTACTCACTGAGACAGCACAGAACAGGAATTTGGGAACTCAGGGGTGGGCACAGTGGATTCAGTTTGGAGGGGCATGCTGAGTCTGAGTTTCCCAGGGCTTGAAGGGGGCCCATGCCGAATACTTTTTCCATATAAGCACCAAGCAGTTAAAAAATCAGTGCGTAACCCTGCAGCACTGAAAACACACTCACAGCCAAGGTCAGCTCAAGGCTGTTTGCATGAGGTCATGTAGCTTGGTGGTTGGGCTCACAAATTCTGGAACCAAACTTCCTGGTTTGAATCTTAGCACTGCCACTTACCAGCTTGAGCAACTTATTTAAACTTTTTGCCTCCATTTCCTTATGTGTAAAATGGTAAATAATAATATATTTGATGATATTATATAAAATAAAATGTAAAAGTCGTAACAGGACAAATACTGTATAATTCCACTTATATGAGGAGCCTAGAGTAGTCAAATTCATAGAAACCAAAAGTAGAATCATGGTTACCAGGACCTACCACATACTACATAAGGCTGCTGTAGATTAAATGAGTTAGTATATTTAGCATAGTTAGTATCTATATAATACTAACTCTGGAAAGAGAGGGTTAGTAGTATATAAATATATAAAATAATTTATATATTAGGAAAATAATAAATCATAGAATACTGTATGACCGTTTGCTATCAATATTATGAACACTAATTATTTTGAAGAAAGGTTAGCTGACATATTTATTCATCCATTCCATTGTTCATTCATTCAACAGGCATTGACAGAGTCCTCACCACCAGCACTCAAACATAAATCAGACACCAATTCTTCTCTCAGCAAGCTTAGACTTGCACAGATTTAAACACGCAGAATTTTACATGTTCAATCCCACTCTGAAGAACAACTTGAGTTAATCAATAACAGGAAATATTATTATTGAAATACACACATCAACACAAAAATAACCTTCAAATGCTTTTCCTATATAAAATCAAAGTCATGTATTATCTTGCTTCATATATATGATTATTTTATATAACTGTCCTTAAATGATATGTCTAAAGTGATATGTTTTTCAACACATATGTTTTGAATATGTGTATTTGCAAGCAAATATAAACGAATACATAATCTTGCATTGCTTTCAAAAGAGAATCAGGCATTATATAAAACAAGCATTATATATCTGGCTACATGAGTGATAGTATGGTGTAGTGGTTAGGAGAAGAGTCTGAAACAGAATCACCTAAATTTAAATTCCTGTTCTGCTCACTAGTTGCATGATCTTGGCAAGTGAGGCCTCTTTGTACCTTACTTTCCCCATTCTGTAAAATGGGACTATAATAACACTTCATAGAGTTGTTGTGAGGCTTAAATAAGTTAACAAACATGCAGTATTTCTAATAGTAAAAACCCAAAGCATTAGCTTTCTTATGCAGAAATGTTCCACCCACGTTTTTGTACTTATTTATTTTGTGCTTGTTTATTCGTAAGCCAAACTTAGGGTTCAAGTAATTTTATTAAACTCTGGAATATGCATCATTATCAAAGGAAAATGTTAGATTTTACTCAAGCTCAGTTGGTACAGGCATTTCTCCTGAAATAAGAAGGACTCCTGTGAAATAGTCACTCCCGAGTGTTGCCAGTTGCTATTCAGCCGCTAGATTCGGCCACCAGAGGCCGCCAACAATGACTTGTGGACAATGCAAGGGTGAACATTAGGAAAGGCAGAAACAGGTCAATATAACCAGAATTACTTCTAGATCTGCCCCATTAGCATCAAGAAAAGCCAGAAATGTTTTTCCGTCAGAGGCAGGATGTTTTCTCTTTACATTTAAACGTCCAATTTTGACAAAGTAGGACCCCAAGACTTGGAGAACTTTCTGCTTGAAATGATTGATAGTATTTGTCTGAGTTTTGGTGTGTGTATTCCATAACTTCTCTAAGAGTCACACTGCCACCTGATTCGCAGAACCTCTTGCAGATCTCTTTCACTGACTCACAGACGGTGGGCAGTGGATACAAAACACCAAGGGTGAGCCCAGCCCACTCCACAGGGAGAACTGGAGTGTCCAAGCTTCGTCTGCCAAACATGTGGAACCTCTGTTCTCAGGGCACATGGTGCGATAGTTCTTTGAATCAACATCCATATTACTCCATACAACTCAAGTTGACAGAAAAATATCAAGTGTGTATCTTATTTGTATATAGAAATTGCATATTCAGGTGAGTTGCTTTTAAAATCTGTGTCTTCATTGTAACATAGTTCCTCATTTATGGCCTGCTTTGTTATAAATTATCCTTTGTAATTTCCCAGTCTCTATTTTTCACTAATTAATTTAAAACCTATTTCAAAGAAAACAGATGCATTTCTGTATTTAAATTTTATTTGTTTATGCATAGGCCAGTATTTTTATCTTTCTTGGCAGCTATATAATAGTATTTTAGATAATTTGTTATCTTTTATTATCCACACAGTATCTAGGATCATTTGCCATTTTACAAAGTCAACTGTAATTTGATGACACGCTGAATTCCTTGTATTGTTTTGGAAATAACTTCAGGAAAATGTAACTATAATACACACAAATGGCATACAAATTTCGATATTGTTGCACAAAATTTGTTCAAGTTCACTCTATGTTAATTTTTTATTTTTTATTTACTTGTTTTTAGAGACAGGATCTTGCTCTGTCACCTGGGCTGGAGTGCATTGGTGCAGTCATAGCTCACTGCAGCCTCCATCTCCAGGGCTCAGGGAATCCTTCTGCTTCAGCCTCCCAAGTAGCTGGAATTACACACATGTGCTACCACGCCGAGCTAATTTTTTCATTTTTTTGTAGAGAGGGAGGTTTCACTATGCTGTACAGGCTGGTCTCAAACTCATGGCCTCAAGGGATCCTTCTGCCTAGGCCCCCCAAAATGCTGGGATTACAGGCATGAGCTACCACGCCCAGCTAGTATATTTTATGTGAGAACTAAAGAACTTAACAGTAGTTTACGGGGTACATTGTCTAGCCAGATTTCCTTTCTGTCTTCATCTCCTGCCTCGCTTTTCCTTGTTCATTCTATCCTGACCTCACATAAATCCT
Organism: Mandrillus leucophaeus; assembly: GCF_000951045.1. Lineage (NCBI taxonomy): Eukaryota > Metazoa > Chordata > Mammalia > Primates > Cercopithecidae > Mandrillus > Mandrillus leucophaeus. The sequence goes on along the minus strand of NW_012101209.1, from coordinate 353,356 downwards.
TGAACACGTTGGGCACCATCACCTTGGGGCTTCTAACTGAGGCCTCTCCCTTTGTTATTCTTACCCCAGATATCACTTCCCCACCTCAGATAGCACCTTCTCAGTGTGTTCTCCTGGACCACCTTTATATATGAAACATCTGCAGCATCCCCGATCCTCCTCCAATCCCTGCTATTTTTTTCCCATAGCACTTATCACTTCTAATATACTGCATAATTTTCCTCCATTTTTATGTATTGTCTGTCTTCCTCTTCTGGAATCTAAGCTCCATGAGAGCAAGGATTTTTGTCTGTTTTGTTCTATTGATGCATCCACAAGGCCTAGAGCAGGCCCTGGCACATAACAGGGGCCCAATAAATATTTTTTAAACTAGTGGAGAGATATTAATGATATAAAATTTTCCCAGGTCATCCCTTTATCACTTATGAGAATTACACCCATCATCCCACTTGCAGTTTTAGCTAAAACTGAGGTTCCTGCTAATCATTAACCTTGAATGGTACTCAGACTTTGAAACAAAGAATAACTAAAGGCCCTAGCACTTCATCCTCAAACCATGCCCCTTCTGTTATGATCACAGATGAGCTCTTCTGGAAAAATTCCTCATACAGGGCCTGAGGGTCCCCAATCCCTGAAATTTCCAGGTGATGTCTTTCCCTCTCAAGTGTAGAGTGGAACTGTCAGGACATGACTCCTGTCAATCATCCCTAAGCGATGCCCATGAGCCCCTTCGCAGACACGTGGTGCATACCTGCAGTGGGGAGGAAGGCAGGGAGAGGCTGTAAAACCCTAGTTGGTCTAAAATCACCCTCATTTTCTCTTGTGTTTCTATAATAGACTCAAGAGACACCCGTTCCCCAGTATCCCAAATCAAGTAAGCGAGTGGCAATTGTCACCATGGCTTCCAATTTCTTCCCTGAGAAGTGTAATAAAAGAATCAGATGACACCAAAAGCATGAACCATAAGAGAAAAAGAATTGATAAATTGGACTTCATTAAAATTAAAAACTTTTGCTCTTCAAAAAACACCATTAAGAAAATGAAAAGAAAAGTAATATCCTGGGAGAAAATATTTGCAAAATATAACTGAAATGACTTGTATTCAGAACATATTTTAAAAAGTCTTACAAGCCAATAAGATAAACAACTCAATTTTAAAATAATTGAGCAAAGACATTTAAATAGACAATTCATTAAAGAAAATAAATGGATGGTAAATAAATACATGAAAAAATTTTTAGTATTATTAGTCATTAATAAAATGCAAATCAAAACCACAATGACATACCACCACACCCTCTAGCAGAATGGCTATCATCAAAAAGATAATAACAAGAATTGGTGAGGATGTGAAGAAACCTTCATACATTGCTAGTGGAAATGAGAAATGGTATAATCACTTTGGAAAACAGTTTGGCATTTTCTTAGCAAGTTAAATACAAACCCACCTTGTGGCCTAGCAATTACATTCCCAAGTATCCCAAGAAAAATAAAAACTTAACATCCACACGAAGACTCACAAGCGAATATGCATAATGGCCCCAAACTGGAAACAACCTAAATGTCCATTATTTGGTAAATGGATAAGCAAATGATGTGTCATGTATGACATCAGGGCCAGCTTCATGGGCACACAACAGTGCAGTTGCACATGGCTCCATACTCAGAAGGGACTCTGAACTTAGGATTTAATGTGCTGTGGTCACCATCTTGAAATTCTTAATAAATTTATCTCGGAATTTGTGTTTTGTAAGTGAAATCTAATAAGACATGCACCAGATCTAGGTACCCAGTGCATCCCAGCATGGAGGTTGCATCATCCTGGGGGGTCTCTTGTCCACTTAGGGTTAGGACAGTTGCCCATGCAAAAGGGAAATACCTGGTTCAGCTTCCCTGGTCCCAAACTACAACATGTTGCTCCAGTGGTTGATGGGAAAGGTAACCAAGCAGTGGGACATGTGTGCATGGTGAGTCATGGGCCCCCAGGTGCCTGTAAGGATCTACACTCAGCTTAAGACTATCTCCATGCCTGAAGGGGAGAAAACAATAAAAAGCAAATAAGTAACACCATGGCAAGCTCAGAACAAGACTGCAGAAGAAAGGAAAAAGCTTTATGCTTTGGTACCTTTAATGACAGTTTTTTCCTGCTTTTTGAACAAGGGACTTGGCATCTTCATTTTTCACTGAGCCTGCAAATTATGTATAAATCCTGAATAAAATACTATGCAGTAACAAAGAGGAACAACCTAATGATACATGCAATAACACGAATGAACCTTACAAACATTATCCAAGGTAAAAGAAGTCAGAGTCAAAGACTACACATGGCATGGTTTTATTTATATAAAATCTCTGGAACAGGCAAAACTATAGAATCAGAAAGCAGTTTTGTGGTTATCTGGGGCTGACTGTAGGAACAGGGATTGAGTGCAAACAAACCCAAGGGAATTTTTAGGGTAATGGAAGTATTTCAAAACTAGATTGTGATGATAGTTTAAATGTGTAAATACACTAAAACAAACTGAACTGCACACTAAAGATGAGTAAATTTTATGGCTGTAAATTACACCTCAGTGAAGTTGTTTTAAAAAGAATCTGTGTCATCTCTACTCCCTATAATCCACTCACACATCTAGCCTAGCCAGGCAAGGTTCACAGCATAGGAAACCCCTCAGTCTGCACCCAAGGGAACACGATTAGCCATGAGACTGAGAACACCTTAGACAATTGGAGCCCCCTTCTGCTGAGGTATTAACGGTGCAACTGATATCTGAGTAGTATGTGGTATTGATTTTTTGAGGAATCAAGGAAGAGTGAAACTTTATTGACCTCTCGGTCTTTATAGACCTTGCAGTTTCTGTTACTGGAATAAGAAAGAATCAAGAACAATCTTATTTTGGCAGGTAGAATTCTCTCTGGACCCTGCCCCCTGGTGGTCATGCCCTGTATAATTCCCTCCCCTTCAATGTGAGCAGAATATAGCAAAGGTAAAGGTGTTTTGTAAATGTAATCAAGGTACCTAATCAGTTGACTTCAGTCAATCAAAAGAGAGAGTATCGGCCAGGCGCGGTGGCTCACGCCTGTAATCCCAGCACTTTGGGAGGCCAAGACAGGAGGATCACGAGGTCAGGAGATCGAGACCATCCCGTCTAACTCAGTGAAACCCCGTCTCTACTAAAAACACACAAAAAAAATTAACCAGGTGCGGTGGCGGGCACCTGTAGTCCCAGCTACTCAAGAGGCTGGGGCAGGAGAATGGCGTGAACCAGGGAGGTGGAGCTTGCAGTGAGCCAAGACCGCACCACTGCACTCCAGCCTGGGTGACAGAGTGGGACTGTCTCAAAAAAAAAAAGAGAGAGAGCGAGCGAGAGAGAGTACCATGGGTGGGCCTGACTTAATGAAGCAAGGGCCCTCTCTAAAGTCAGGGATTCTTCTTGCTGGCTTGAAGAAGTTGGCCACTATGTTGAGGAAGCTCACCTGGCAAAGAGCTGTGTGTGGTCTCGATGATTTCAGAGCACTCTTTATCTGAAAGCCAGCAAACAACTGGAGCCTTCAGTCATATAGCTTCAAGGAAACAAAATCTGCCAATAACCTTGATGAACTCTGAAGCAGATTCTTCTCCAGATAAGAATGCAGTCCAGCCAATGCTTTGACTATAGTTTCATGAGACCCTCAGCAGAGGACCTGACTATGCTGTGCCAACCTCCCAACTGGGAAACAATAAATGTCGTTGTTTTAAACACTGTGTTTGTGATCATTTGTTACACAAGAGAAAACCGTACATTTAACCATGCAAAAGAAGCACCCTTACCTTTGCCCAACCCTAAGATAGATTGTTACATGTAATGAAGGTCACAGAGCCATCATGATCTTGAGAGCAGACTGTAAGTGTGGCAACCATTGTTTACAAAAGCAAACATCAGACTCCATCATCTGATGGCTGCAAATGAGTTTATGGGGGAAAAGGACTGGGTTTTAAAACCAATTTTATCCCATAAACATTAGAATGGGTGGTGGCCATAGCTTAAAGATAGAAAGGTATGTAAAGGAGACTAGAACAATACCTGGCATACAATAAGTGCTCAATAAATGTTAGCTTACTCTTTATCCACTTGAAGACTTTCTCTCTCTGACTAACCAAAAATACAAAAGAAATGTGCTTTTTTTTTTTTGAGATGGAGTCTCACTTCGTTGCCCAGGCTGGAGTGCAGTGGTGCGATCTTGGCTCACTGCAAGCTCTGTCTCCCGGGTTCACGCTATTCTCCTGCCTCAGCCTCCCGAGTAGCTGGGACTACAGGTGCCCGCCACCATGCCCGGCTAATTTTTTGTATTTTTAGTAGAGACAGGGTTTCACCGTGTTAGCCAGGATGGTCTCGATCTCCTGACCTCGTGATCCGCCTGCCTCAGCCTCCCAAAGTGCTGGGATTAGAGGCATGAGCCACTGTCCCCAGCCACAAATGTGATTTTTAACAGTGGCCTTCTATAGACAATAGACTCAGCTTCATTTTCTTATCTGGGTTAGAAGGACTCCCCAGATGGCCATCAAAAGGTGTATCTTAAGCCAGTGACTCACTGATGCTCTTATTCCAGAGCTTTGCATGGTCACTCTATCTGTACCATCGAGAGGGCCCTGTTCTGTACAGGTGAGCTCACCCATACTGGCCAACTCTGATCAAAGATTACTAAGCAGCCAAGAACTGCAGTTACTGCTTAAACTTATAACAAGTAAGTATTCTAAATCCTCTTCTCCCACACAGCTAAAGCTTTGAATAAGACTGCTCCTTGAAGAAGATAGTCTAACAGAACCACCAGAGAGTGTCTAGCCATCAAAGAACCAACCAATGCACCATCCCTTCAAAGCGGATTCATTCAAACTCATTCTCCAATGCCAGGGACCCCTTCCAAGTGTCTCTGGAGAAGTAGCCCTCACAGTCACCTGTGGCCTCCTGGGAGTTTCTTAGGATATCACAGAAGGTTCACGGACTTGGGCCAAATATTATTCCATTCAGTTTAGTTCATCTCTATTGAACCCTGCAGCACACCAAGCCCTGGGCCCTGGCAGGGCACACAGAGTTGAAAGTGGCTTGTCCCTGCTCTTAAGAACCTCAGGCCAGTGGGCAGATGTCACATTGAACAAATATACTTACTCTCACAAAGACATAGATTATGATGGGAGAAAGGAAGGGATTGGGAGAGTGTGGAGGGAAAGGGGTCTGGCTCCAGTTCTCCCTCTCTGGTCCTAAAAGGGAGGTCCAAAATTAAATTCACCTGGAAATGTGTGGGCTAAAGTTAACTTTTGCACTCTCTGGAGAGGTGTTTTCTAAAAACATTTAAAGCAAAACATTTTCAAAATGGGCCTTTATGACATCTATTAAGTAACGCATTTGTCAATTAGAGCTGTCTCCTCTATTCGTTAAAGTGGAATTTGTTTTTTGTTTTTTTTTTTTGAGAAGGAGTCTCACTCTGTTGCCCAGGCTGGAGTGCAATGGTGCAATCTTGGCCCACTGCCACCTCTACCTCTCCACCTCCCAGGTTCAAGTGATCCTTCTGCCTGAGCCTCCCAAGTAGCTGGGACTACAGGTGCATGCCACCACGCCCAGCTAATTTTTGTATTTTTAGTAAAGACAGGGTTTCACCCATATTGGCCAGGCTGACTCAAACTCCTGACCTCGTGATTCACCTGCCTGAGCCTCCCAAAGTGTTGGGATTACAGGCGTGAGCCACCACAGCCAGCCTAAAGTTGAATTTTTAAATACCCTCTGTTTAGAACATTCTGCTAGCAATAAGTTCCTGTACTCTGTGGACAATAATACATTCCTTACTTTGTATTCATGTGATGCTTATCCATGTCCTGCCTTGTGGCATTGCTTTGTATTGTCTTGTTGTTGTTGTTGTTGTTCTTCTTCTTCTTCCTTCTTCTTCTTCTTTTTCTTCCTTCTTCTTTTTCTTCCTTTTGAGACTTTTGAACTTACTCAAAATTAAACACAGTAACATAAAGAACTGCCATGTAGCTATTCCTAGCACCAACTACCATCAATCCACAGCCAATTGTGTCCTTTCTACATTCCCATCAACCTCCCTCCTATATCATTTTGAAGCAAACTCCAGACATCACGTCATTTCATCTTACATACTTTATGTTCTAGAGTATGTATGTAGAACATAAAGGGTCTTTCTTTTTAACACAACTACAATACTATTATTATAACTAAGCCAAACAAAGAACAATTCCTTAATACCATCAAATATTGTGTTCTAATGTCTAATCATCTCCCAAATGTCATAAATGGTTGCTAGGTTCTTTTTCTAGTTTGTTAGAATCTGGATCCAGCTAAGGTCTACACATGGCATTTGACTAATATATTTTTAAGTCCTTTTAGTCTACAGGTATTGCCTGTAGTTGTTGTTTTTTGGTTTTTTTTTTTTTTTTTTTTCTAGTTTGTTAGACTCTGGGTCCAACTAAGTTCGACAGATGGCATTTGACCAACATATTTTTAAGTCTTTTTAGTCTACAGGTATTGCCTCCGTTCTTTTTTTATTTTCCTTGCAATTTATTTGAGTGTATTGTCTTTGAGATGGTTTAAATTTCTTGCATGAGAAGAACTGGAGCTTGGAGGAGTTTGTGAAATGATATTATAAAAGAAGGTATTTTTCTCTTTTTCGTATTTGTCTTGTTTTAGAAATATCCATTTGGGAGCTGAAATGAAAACATCCACTTCCTCACTCCCAGTGTACACAACTGAATATCATGACATCAATACAATCGCCTCAGGTCCATGGTTAGACAACTATTGTCTTCTTGAAAATCAATCCACGATCCCAAAGGACCAAAACCACCGAGAGAAGGCCCCAGTCCAGAGAGCAACGGACAACAACAGGAGAACTTTTGGCATATTCATTCCGTTTGCATTTGCCTGTTCTCTTTCTCCTCTATGACTTCCAAGATCCCTCCCAAAGTGTGATTCTATGATCCTTGTAGATTCTTAGGACATCTAAAATCCCCAGAAAAAAACTTAACTGCCAAATTATTTCAGGAGAATAGAATATACCATATGCCAGGCCAACCCCTTGAGCTTTGATGAGTATAGATATTTGGCCAGTAGTGATAAATGTGGAGAATCTTCTTTTTCCCTTCATCAATCACAATTGTTGGAGTGCTGTTATCTAATTGACACACAGAGATCTCTGCGGTTTTCTAACTTTAAAAGTTTGGGCCAGGTGCAGTAGCTCATGCCTGTAATATTGGTACTTTGGGAGGTCAAAGCAAGAGAAACACTTGAGGCTAGAAGTTTGAAACCAGTCTGAGCAACATAGTGAGACCCTGTCTCACACACAAAAATCTTTTACTATTAACTGAGCATGGTGGTGCATACGTGTACTCCCAGCTACTTAGAAGGCTGAGGCTGCAATGAGCTGTGATCTCACCACTGCACTCCAGCCTGGGTGACAGAATGAGACCTTGTTTCAAAAAAAAAGTTTGTAAAAATCCTTGAGGGGAAGAACCCAAGCTCATAAGTTTGGGAGGGCCACACAACCTGTCCCAGAGTTCTGCCTAGGAATTGGGAGATGTGGATCCTCACTCAGTCATTGCCACTTATGTATAATTTCGTCTCACACACAACTTCCTCATTTGCTCTGAAGCCTCCTCAACCCAGCCTTCCAGATAACTATCAGCATTCAGTGAGTCAGTACAAAAGAAGAAACACTTGCTATCCCTGGGCCAGAAGATCTGTCTAAGGCCTAAGGGCCCTGATGACTCTTTAAGCTTTTTCTTTTTTACATTCTAAATCTTCTTTGCAAAGTCAGTTCTGATTTCAGTGGCCATTGGAGTTTCCCTCTCTGGAGGACTTTGTCTTGTGTCAGAGCTTGGCACCTGGTCACTTCACTCAGAATTGGGAGCTCTCATCCCTGGCAGGAACCTACCCCTGGCTTTGTCACCCTCTCAACACCCCAAGGCTCTTAAAGCCTTAAAAGGATCCCAAGTAACTAACCACAGCTCCTTCACCCACAAAGCAGTGCAGAAAGCCAGAGTTGGCTCTATCAAGTAAAGGGAGTCCCGAGTGTGAAAGTCAATCTCTGTGAACGTGAAAGCTGCCCTGGCAGTTCATAAGGGGAGCTCTGAGCTTCTGATTCTATGGGAAGGCAAGATGGCTGGGGCCATCGCAGTCCAGAAGCAGGCTAAGCCTCCCTTAGCCCTCAACGCAGACTTAAAATAAATAGAAAACACGCAGCCCTGCCCAAGAGGGGCAGTGTACACTCCAAACATCCACTGTAGCAGCTCGCTAGGTTGAGAGGGTTTTGACTGAAACCAAAGAGAAGGCACCGTGGCACACACTCCTTGGAGTGTTACAGTGCCCCTCCCTTTTCTGCAATGTGTCCCCTACCATCCCCTCAAATCTTTCTCCCTGTTTCTGCTTCCCCCCAAATCCTATCAGTTCCTCCCCATGTTTCAAGATCTAGCAAGATCCAACATAAATGGCGCTACTCTCTCAGCATTCCCTCCTCTAAGTTCCCTTAGCAGTTGGTTCCTATTTCTAAGATAGCTTTTAATGTGCTGTAACATGGTTATTTGTTTATTCACCTGCCAATCTCCCCAGTGACCATGACTTATTTATCTTTGCAGCTCCCTGGTTTATCCCAGAGCCTGGCAAAAGGAAGGGACTCAACAACTGGTGACTGAATGAAAATGCAATACATACTCTCTGAAGGAGCTGCAAGTTTTGATAAATATTGGAGATGGATTTTCTCAAAGCTCTCATTTAAGCTAAGATACAAATTTATTTCCAAAAGTTCTCCCATCATACTCTCAAATGTTAAAGTATATTCCATTTGGCTATCATTTTTCATTTCACTGGGATGTATTCCTCATTGAGAGAAAATCCATTGATAATATCTTGATAGGTAATTGGACAATAGGGGAAACCTATGCACAGAGTAGACAACGGAGAAACCAAGAAACACTTTTAGATGGAAAATAATTCTCAGTTCAATCAGAAAGTGGATGAATGATCTATGAGGGATATGGTAGAAGACAGGGATAAAATGTTTAAGCAGATGACCACCAAGGCTCCAGCCAACACTCAGGTTTTAGAACCTCAGGAAATCAGAAGTGTTTTCATCTATGACATTGGTTGACTGGCAAAGACCCCAAAATGTCTTTTTCAGCAACGTAGTGTTTCACATGCACTCAGAGGGCAAAGAGAAAAAAGGTTTGCTCCATGTTAATTACAATGATCTTGCCTTGATGACAGTAAGAGAGAAATACCCGCTTAGTAAAACAAAACCTTGCTGCCTAGAAAGCTGTTAAAAGTGGACACAAGACCGTGAAGACATGAGCCCTGAGTGAATTATAGTTGTTTCCTTAACCCAGGTGTTTTAAATTATTTAGAATTTCATTTAGATGGGCACATTACAGAATTATATTCACAAATCATCATGAAAATTATAAAATGTCTTCCAGCCCCTCCGGCCACAAAAGAAGTACCACGGAAGGTCTGTCAAGAATCCCTTTGAAGGGAAACATCAGCCTCCTCACCCCTCCAAATGAGCTGATGGTTTGTTAGTTTATTTAATATGCCATGGTCACCTAATCACCTACTTCTGCTATTCCAGCCTTGATTTTTCAGATTTATATTGAATCAGTTGCATCTGCTTTTCATACATACAACTCATTTACTTTACAAATGAATTATGAATAAGTGTATTCCAGGCTCATTTACATAGCTAAGAGAGGGAAATTCATCCCTGTGTTTGAAAGGGAGAGTACAGTGCATGCGCACCAGATGAAGACTCCTCGAGGGGACATGCTGGATGAATGCCATTTATCTTTTGCCAAGATCTACACACACCACATCCTTCCCAATCTGGAAAAAGCCTGTCTTCACTTCTGAGCATATCACTTGTGTATAAAAACTTTAGGCCGGGCACGATGGCTAACGCCTGTAATCCCAGCACTTTGGGAGGCCAAGGCGGGTGGATAACAAGGTCAGGAGATCGAGACCATCCTGGCAAACACTGTGAAACCCTGTCTCTAAAATACAAAATAAAAGTAGCCAGGCGTGGTGGCGGGCACCTGTAGTCCCAGCTACTCAGTAGGCTGAGGCAGGAGAATGGCATGAATCCGGAGGGCGGAGCTTGCAGTGGGCAGAGATTGCACCACTGCACTCCAGCCTGGGCAATGGAGTGAGACTCCATCTCAAAAAAAAAAAAACTTTAAGTGACTGTGCTGTGGCTAAACAGTGTGTAATTCAGAGAAAACATAAAACACATTTGAATTTAAATTTCAGTCACCTTTTTAAAATATGCTCTATCTTCTTTCTGTTGTTTGCTCTGAGCACTAGTTTCAGAATGGAAACATTTTAACAGGAAACTCAACTTAATGGACTTTGGAGGAACTAAAATGTTGAGAAAGGCTTAGAAAGTGGATATTCGAATAGAATTAGATGGGCTAAACTGGGTGCCCAGCTCACCCAGCTCACTGGGAAAGTTGTGAAATCAGCAGATCCCTCAAACTCACTGTAACCAGCCCCCTGCTCCGTTTCCCTCCCTGGAGATGATTTTCAGGACCTAACACCAGCATTTCTTTATCTATAGTGCCATCTGGTGAGTACATGCCTTCACTGTGGTAACACATAAATCGCCGGAGCCTACAACCTATCAATGGCCCTTCCAAGCTATCAGGTAGACATCAGTTGGCATTTTCCTGAGGTTTAGATCCTGCTCAGTGGGAAGGATCTGCGTCTTTAGGCCCAACATCTTAGAAGTGTCCAGCTTCATCTGGGGACTCAGTGTTCATGAGTTTGCATCTTATATCTAATTTGCAATTCTAAAGTTTTCTAATTTGCACAGAGGCACTTCCATGGGGCAGGCAGTGTCCCCAGCAGAAGCCTGCTGACCTCATGCTCTGGACTAGAGAGCTACACTGTCTCCTAAGAGAAAGTGCCCAGCACTGCTCCTGTCTCATCTGTGTTATCTTCTATTATGTTTGACTTTCTGTTTTCCTCCTCCCCTTCCCATGCAGTGTCTGTCAAAGTCTGTTCATTACAGGTCCACAACCTAACAAACATTCCCAAACCAAAACAAGACTTTGCCCATGCCCTCCAGAACAAGCTTGCCAAACACAAGAGTATCTTTCCTTCTATAACGCCAACAGGCATGTTTGTTCTTTGAAACTTAATGTTGACTTCAAAAGACAGAAGGAATGGGAATTAGAAAGGAATAATTCTAAATATGCCAAATAGCAGCACAATATAATTAGACTCAAACCACAGCCCCTCCCAAGCTGCAGTGTGTTCATTAGCAAGAGGAGCTGATAATATAGACCACAGCTCCTTCACAGGTTGTGGTAAGGATCGAATCAGAGCTCTGTAAAGAGACTAGACAGCGGGCAAGTCGGGGTGTAGAAAGTGGGGCAGAGATTGACTTGAGCCTGCATGGATAACTCTGCATCCCCAGAATCAGGAAGAGAGCTGGCACATGCAGCACAACCAACAGTCATTGAGCACTATTGGGTGCAGGGCAGTGTCGGACTCTTCACCGTTCTGTGAATGAGAACTTACTATTGTTCCCATTTTACAGGTGAGGAAATTGAGACACAGGAAAGGGAAGTCATTTGCTGAGGATCATATACTTGGCAAATAGCAAAGTGGAGATTTAGATCCAGCATTCCATATCTCCCTCTCCTGCTTTATTCTTCTCCATAGCACACCTCATCATCTCATCATCAAACATTGTGTGTGTGTGTGTGTGTGTGTGAACAGTCTCTCCTCAACCAAACTTTACTTAGGCCCTTCTGAGCTCTTTTCTCAACTAGGCCTTGACCTTGGCTCCTGTCCTTGCTGGGCCTGCGTCGAATCCTGCTAAAGTGGTTTAGTGAGAATCCCCACCCTTGATATCTGATGCCCTTGATATCTGATCAAATTCCTCATACCCCAACTTTGGTATATAAGCTCTTCGCCTCCCTTCAGCAAAAATCCAGTTAAGTCAGTTTAGCAACAATTTCTCTATCCTTGATGTCTCTTTTTAGTAATTTTTCATCCACCGACCAACCTCCCTTTCCTCGAACCCTGCTCCTTGGTTATAAATCCCTATTTTTCCATGTTGTATTTAGAATTGAGCTCAGTTCAATCCTGAGGTGTCTTTCCCCTATTGCAACAATTTCTAAATAAAATCTGTGTTTAGCACTTTACTCTCTGGCTCTGATTCTCCTTAACGGTGTGTATGTGTATATGATACGTGAATATATGTATATGTATATGACTCATTTATTTTATTCATCATCTATCTTTCCCACTAAATTATAAATCCTGAAGGCAGGAACTTTTGCCTGCCTTGTTGCCTCTATGTCTCCAATACCTGTAAGAGTGCCTAGCACACATAGTAAGTGCTTGGTTAACATTTATTGAATGAATAAACACATGAATGCATGAATCTAGCTCCAAAGCTTGCACTTTTAATCACTATGTCTTATTGCCTTTCTCTAAATGATTATTCTTTTCACCTGATTTAAATATAAATTGTATAAATGTAAGAAGCTATCTTATTTTTTGGCCCAAATCATTTTGTTCTCTTCTACTTCATTCAGCTCAATTTCCTCACTGTTCCCAGCACAACTATTCCATTCTCATGGAAGAGCCTTTGCTCATGCAGTCTCCTCCACCTGGAATGCCTTCCTTCCTCCCCAGCACCCATCCAAATCTCGCCCATTCTTCAAGATCAACTCAAACCCCACCCCATCCAGGAAGTCTTCTCCAATGCACCAGCCCAAGCACATCCATTCCTCCGTTGACTCCTCCTATAATTACAGATAGGCTACATTTGCATTTATTTTAAACCAAGTATGGCCACCATACTTGATTGCAGATTTCTGGAAGAATAAGGATGATATCTTCCCTGACTCTGAATTCCACATCAAGCCCAGCAAAGGCCAGACTCTCCCTCGGTGCTCAGTGGCCACCATTTACAGGGCAGAGACCAACTCTCAGCTTACTCTCCTGGTCATGGTACATAGGGGCTGACCAATCTGGAATGAAAAGAAACAACGAATGGGGCATCTATGCTTACCACTAAACGTTAATTGTCTTTGTGATCTATAAGGTGTCTGGGAACAAAATATGATTAGTAAGATGACAGACCCAAAGCAAGCCCTCCACGCCTATCTGTTGTCAGGGTTACCATTATCAAAGTTGGTAGTGAGAGATATCCAGTGGTTGTGAGAGGACAAAACACAAGTGAGGGCAGTATCACTTTTTCCTTCTTTGCCTCAAGGCAGAGGTCTTTCTCATTTTGTGAACCTGTGTGATCTGACTTCAAAGGGAAGCGGTGGGGAGTGTGCAGCGCTGCTCTGGTTCTTGTCCATTCAGATGCTGTAAAGTCAAAGCTTTGGAGGAGGAGGAGGAGGAGAAACCTGGGGCCAGCTTCATGGGGTGTAACAGGTGTGACGGCACAGGGCTCCAGTCTCAAAAGGGACCACACTTGGTTCGATGCTGTTCTGACCCCATTTTGAAATTTGAACTAATTTTCAAACAAGGGGCCCTGCATTTTCATCATGTGCTGAGCCCAGCAGATTATGCAGCTGGTCTTGAGGAAATCCTTTAGGAGATAGAAGGAAAAGTATATTTGCTTCTGCTCTCTGAAGACATAAAATTTCCCTGTCTAAACTCAAAGACTGGGATCGGAAAATATGAAGACAAAGGCAATAGAAACTCATGAGATGGCGTAATAATAACAACGCAGCAGCTAACACTAAGTGAACACTTACTGTGTGCTAGGCACAGTAAAAAAACTTTATGGGTACTAATTCATTTAATCTTAAAAACAATCGTAGGAAGGAGGTGTTAGCTGTATCCTATTTTACAGGCATGGAGGAAAGGGGAGGATGGGAAGCGAAGAGAAGGGACTCATTTAACTGCACAACTATTAAGTGCCAGACACCATGCAGGGCACCTTCACACCCGAGGCCTCATTCAGTACTCACAGCTTTGTACAGTTGGGGAAGCTGTGGTGAAGCCAACTGCGCAGGTTCTTACAGGTAGTAGGAGCTCAAGCAAGCATCCAGCTGAGTTCTGCCTCCAGGTCCTATCTACAGCCTTTCACACTAAGTGCAAAGGCAGGATGACCTAAGATGTCTAATCCATGAGATGCTGGAGACAGCACTTAGAATCCCATCCCCTTCATCCCTGTCTATAGAGCCACACCCAAAGCAGCAGGATTATATGTCATCTTTGCTAATTAGAATGCTCTGGTTGGGTAGTTGTTTTTTGGATGGTTTATGAGTACAGCAATCCTTCTTTATTACATTTGCTAGGTGGCTGAATTTTTTAAGCAGTATGTTGGAAAGTAACCCACACCCCTTCCCACGCCCTGCACGCACTGCCCCTGACCCTCACACATGCCACGCATGCACACCACTGGGCCTTTGCTCTCCCCATGCCCTCTGCCCTTCCACCCTGGGGGAAATCGCGATCTCTGCCTCTTCAAGGTCCACCTCAACTGCCTTTGGTGACACCTTCCCTAAGTCACCTGGGCAGCAGTGCCTCCTCCCTTTCCTGCCTTGTGTTCCCCTGGCACTTTGCACAGCTCTCTCTCTCATACCAGTGGCGACCGTGCATCTCGATCATGTCCTTACCAATGCCGCTCCCCTCCCAAACAGCCTTCTCTCAGCCTGGCACCATGCAGGTACTCAGAAACATTCACTGGATAAAAAAGTAAATGTGTCTGCTCTTTACTCCACAAGAACCTAGAAAGAGTTCAAACCTGGGTTTCTTTAGTCTGTCATTCAACAGCATCTGCTTTGTGCCAGAGGCTGGAGCTGCAAAGAGGGATAAATGGCTCTGCGCTGTGGAAACTGGCAAGTTAACATGCACTTTCAATGCAGCAGAGTGAGGGCTACAACAGAGGGGCAGAAATGTGGCAGGAGCACAGAGGAGGGCACTCCTACAGGTGGGGGAGAACGACGGAGTCAGGCAAATTGGAAGATAAGTAGGAAGGAGCTACCCAGATGGGGAAAGGAAAGACGTCCCAACCAAAGGGAGGATGTGTGTAATGTCTCAGAGGGAGTGTGCATGGATGGAGTGTGTGTGTGGTGGTTGTGGTGCATTTGCATGTGCATGTGTGGGTGTGTGTAAGAGACATGGGAGAGAACCTGACTATCTTTCTTCATGGGGTATCCTAGGGACAGTGTTCTGCATCCAACTCTGTTCAAAATGTTGGCTTGGATCCCTCGTGCACCTTCTCTGAGTAGGTCACATCTCAGCCCTGTCTCTCTCAGTGGCTTGGGTCACTTAATTCAGAATTTCGGTCACCAGGAGCAAAATATCCCCACTATTTTCTCCCTCACTTTGATCTCTTTACATCACAATTCTGCTGGATATTTTAGGCCACACAGTGGCCATCATAGATGGAGTTCAGCTTGAAAAGAGGAGGACACACAGCCACACATATGTCCACTGCAGGTGATTTCGTGACCAAAAGCCCAAATCCCAACAGCAGGGCAGTAATCACCTGCCCAGGCTCCACACTTCTCGTACACACTCTCCTCTCCTGCCTTTTCTCAAAGGCAACAAGGAGCAGATGTCACGGTGAGAAAGCATCCTTACCAGAAGCAGCCCGCAACGCCTCCTGCTTTGCTGATGCCGCGTCTGCTGCACTCCCCTGAGCAAACACACTGAACTCCAAAGGTGAAAGAGGAACTCAATGCAAAAGCAACTGCCGTGTGCCTGGGTGGCACCTGGCAGTCAGGGGAAGACCTGAGTACACATGCCCTTTATGGTGGATCATTCTGTCCATTTCAGAAGAGAAGGTGCTCACAGATGGGGGAGAAGAAGGAAGCCAATCATGAAGCAAATTCATTCACAGCAAGCACATAATAACAACAGTTAATATCAATAGAGCATTCACTATGTGCCAAGCACCGTTCAGCTTCCTTTATAAATATAGTGACCACATAATTTATTGTCTAAGCCAGGAACACCTTTGAAAGTGAAAGGGGGCATCATTATTAGTAACATTGTGACCATGGGCATAATCAGGGAACACCCTAGAAAGCCAAAAATGTATGATCATCTCATTGTACATAGTGTAAGTTATTTAACCCCATGAGGTAAGCTTCATTACTAACCCCATTTTCCAAATGAGGAAACAGTCTCAAAGAAGCTAAAATAATGTGCACAAGGCCACACAGCAAGTAACCAGCAGGGTTGGGATTCCAAGTCAGTACATCTCCACCACGCTCCTCTATTGCCTTCTACAAAGACTTGTGTTATAACAAAACCCAGAATATTTCCTGGGATACAAAATGTCCCAAACTGTGAAGTGAAACATAAATTAATCTGAACTGCTTGTAAAGTCAGGCCGGATCTCAGAATATATTTAGAGAAATGACTTTGATTTCTTTCCACACTTACAGGAAGATTTCCAAGCAGTGTGTTTGAGGCTCTTCTTTTTAACAAATTGATCAGAATGATGCATAAACGGCATAACAATTTCATTTAAATGAGTCCTTCTAAAGTGCTCAAAATACTTTTTTAAATAAGTTAAACACCACACAAACACACATTTGTTTTTTCACTATTAGCTGATGCTGTTCACACTAGCTGCTACTTAAAAGCTACTGAAGGCAAGATCAGCACTTCCCTCATAAAAAATTGATTTTTCTTGAAATTAACAATACCTGTAAATAAAAGGCAACATTTAATGACCACTTACTATGCCCCAGGATTTGTTTTATGTGTTTTACACATACTAACTTAGTTATCCCTCATAACAATTCTACTGACTACATGCTGATATCATTGTCATTTTATAAATGGAGGAACTGAGGCACAGAAAGGGTGAGTAACTTGCTCAAGGTTATTATATAGCTAATAAGTGACATCTGGGATTCAGCACCTGAACTCTCAAATCTACACTCACTGCAGCCACCCACTATTATTAATAGTGGATAAATGGAGTGTGGGTCTCCTGGATGCATCCATTTGAGCAAGATTCTCCATTGAGGTTTCCATATCATGTATTAGCTTACTGGGTACTGGAAAATAGTCAAAGTTAATTCTCAAAGTGATATTAATTTAAATTCATTTTTTAAGTACAGATCCGGTTAGCAAAAGGCTGACTAGAGGTGACTGGCACACATCTCAACAAGAAGAAAGGACCAAGGCAACAAATAAACAGCTACAATTTGACTGGAGCGCCGGGAGGGAGAGTGCTGAAGTGTGCCTGCGGTAACTGGAAGTTCAGGAGGGCAGTGTGGAAGCACTGGCCTCTGCAGCCCCATTTCCTCCACATGGATAACATCTGCCTGGAGCCGGGACGGATTTCTTGTGGTGGGAAAAAGGTAAGCAGATCCCCACCAGCCCCATTGCCACTGCAAACACCTACAGTCCTTCCTACTGGAGAATCCCACAGTCCTTGCAAGCCCTGAGCCCAGTTGGAGAGCTGCTGGGAATTCATGCAGCTGCATCACCCCAGAGGAGGCGCACAAGGTGTGCACTCCCCACCCACTACTTATCCCCTGTAAGCCACTCTGCTGGAGCACAGTACCAACTTGAGACCAGAGCCACCTCTGGAGTGTGCCCTCCTCTGGGGGCCAGTAGCCACTGCACCTCTCCAGCACTGGGGCTTCATTGTCATTATGCCAAGCCCACATGGGTAGCTGAATATCACAACCCCAGCAGCATGGAGCTTGGGCCCAGGATGGGCTGTGACTTTGGTCCAGCACAGCAGGGAAATTAATTCCTGTCACCCTTGCTTCTAGTCAGAGGAACAGTCTGGCAGAACCTGCCCTTGATCTGGCCAAACTGCTGCATGCTCTCCCCAGTTGGGAGAGGCCTTCAAGCCTCTGAGCAGCTGTCATGGACCCAGTCCAGCAGAGAAGCTATACGCATACACCGAGAGCCTGAGAAACAGTCCCACAATGAAAAGTCCCTGGTAGAAAAGCTTCTAGCCTGCCCAGTGACCCTGCACCTGCCATCAGGGCTTGAGGAACAGTTCCATGGGCTACCCCTGGCAGACATGCTCCCAGTCCAGCTGAATAGCTGTCTGCCCATGTCCCAGGCCCAAGAATCAGCATCACAAACCACCCATGGTGGGCAAGTCTCCAAGCCAGTGAAGCAGCCATGAGCCCACATCCTGTTCCTGAATAGCAGCCCTGTGGGCTACCTCCAGCAGACATGCACCTGTGCCAGCTGAGAAACCATGTGGCTGCATCCCAGGCCTGAGAAACAGCCCAGGGACTGTCCCCAGCAGACATATCCTCAGGCCAGCCAAGCACTGTGAGACCACATCCCAGGTCTGAGGAACAGCCCCATGAATTGTCCCTGGCAAACACATACCTAGGACAGTTAAGAAGCCATGCAACCATATCTTCAGCCTGAGAAACAGACCTACAGTCCACCCTAGCAAAGACAACCCCAGTACCCATGTCCTAGTCCTGAAAAATAGCCCCATGGGCTGCTCCTGCCCAGGCCAACTGGACAATCATGCTCCTAGCCAGAGTAATAGCTCTGTAGCCCTGACCCCAGCCCCAAGTTAGTCAACCCACCATGTGTATGCACACACCTCTGATCTGAGAGTCTGGTGAGTTCACCCAGGCAAAGCCACACCACTGCTGCCAGAAAATCTCTCAGCCTAGACCACCGAGACACTAAAAAATGTCACTAGTACTACACAGAGATTACACAACTGTGTCCACCCAGAACAAAAGCCAACACACCACACTGAGCTGACATCCAAAGATCCATTCATATGAATAATTCTCACTACAAAACCTGCTCCATAAAATTGGAGGAGGTGACTTTTCCACCAGATGCATAGAAATTAATACAGGGACACATCAAACATGAAAAAGCAAGGAAACATGACACCTCCAAACGAACACAATAATTCTCCAATAACAGACCCCAATCATAAGGAAACGTACAAAATGCCAGAAGAAGAATTCAAAATGATAATCTTAAGGAAGTTCAGTGAGATAGAAGAGAATACAGATAGACAATTCAACAAAATCAGGAAAACAATTCATGATTTGAATGAGAAATTCAACAAAGAGATAGATATCATTAAAAAAGAACCAAACAGAAATCTACAGCTGAAGAATTCAATGACTAAAACAAAAAATACAATTGAGAGCTTTGACAACACACTAGATCAAGCAAATGAAATAATTTCTGAACTTGGAGACAGGTCATTTAAATAACACAGGCAGACAAAAGGAAAAAGAATGAAGAAAGCCTATGAGATTTATGCAACACAATTAAGTGAACAAATATTCACATTATACATATTCCAGAGGAGAAGAGAATGAAAAAGATATAGGGAATATATTTAATGAAATAATAGCTGAAAACCTCGCAGGTCTTGGGAGAGAGGTGGACATTCAAGCCCAGGAAGATCAAAGAACCTCAAATAGATTGAACCCAAACTGGTCCTCCCTGAGTCACATTATAGTCCAATTGTCAAAAGTCAAAGAAAGAATCCTAAAAGCAGCAGGAGAAAAGTGTCAAGTCATGTATAAGGAAATTCCCATTAGTCTAACAGTGGATTTCTCAGCAGAAACCTTACAGGCTAGGAGAGAATGGGATGATATATTCAAAATACTGAAAGAAAAGCCTGCCAGTCGGGGAGATCAGGAGGTCAGGAGATCAAGACCATCCTGCCTAACACAGTGAAACCCCATCTCTACTAAAAATACAAAAAAAAAAATTAGCCAAGCATGATGGCAAGTGTCTGTAGTCCCAGCTACTTGGGAGGCTGAGGCAGAAGGATGGTGTGAACCCAGGAGGCAGAGTTTGCAGTGAGCTGAGATCGCACCACTGCACTCCAGCCTGGGTGACAGAGCAAGACTCCATCAAAAAAAAAAAAAAGAAAGAAAAAGAAAAAGAAAAGCCTGCCAGTCAGGAATATTATGCCCAGCAAAGCTAGCTTTCAGAAATAAAGGAGAAATAAAATCTTTCACAGACGAGAAAAAACTAAAGAGATATATCACCAATAGACCAGCCTTACAAGGAATGCTCAAGGGAGTCCTATAACTGGAAGACAACGACCACCATCATGAAAGCATGTGAAACTATACAACTCACTGGTAAAGCCAATACAGAAAGGAGAAAGAGCAAGGAATCAAACCTTATCACTACAGAAAATGACTCAACCACAAAAATAAACAATAAGTAAGAAGCAAAGGATATATTAAACATAAAAACAGCAAATAAAATGACAAGAGTAAGTCCTCACCTATCAATAATGCCTCTGAATGTAAACAGATGAAATTCACCATTTAAAAGATATATACCTGCTGAATAGATTAAAAAGAAGAAACCAACAATATGCTGCCTACAAGAAACTCACCTCACCTGGAAAGATGGACAGGCTGAAAGTAAAGGGATGAAAAAAGATATTCCAGGCTGGGCGTGGTGGCTCATGCCTATAATCCAGCACTTTGGGAGACCAAAGTGGGTAGATTGCTTGAGCCCAGAAGTTCAAGACATCCCTGGGCAACATAGTGAAACCCTGTAATCCCAGCACTTTGGGAGACTGAGGTGGGAGGATCACTTGAGGCCAGGAGTTTGAGATCAGCCTGGGCAATATAATGAGTCCCCATCTCTACAAAAAATTTAAAAATTAGCTGGGTGTGATGTCATGTGCCTGTGGTCCCAGCTACTCAGGAGGCTGAGGTAGAAGGACTGCTTGAGCCCAGGAGGTCAAAGCTATAGTAAGAAAAGATCATAGCACTGCACTCCAGCCTGGATGACAGAATGAGACCCTATCTCTAGTTTAAAAAAAAAAAATCAACACCCCTTCATGATAAAAACTCCCAATAAATTAGGTATAGAAGGAAAGTATCTCAACACAATAAAGGCTATATATAACAGATCCAAAGTAAACATCACACTGAATGCCTGGAACAAGACAAGAGTGCCCATGCTCGCCACTCTTATTCAACATTGTACTGGAAGTCCTGCCAGAGCAATTAGGCAAGAGAAAGAAATAAAGGGCATTCAAATTGTAAAGGAGGAAGTCAGATTGTCCCTGCTTGGAGACAACATAATCTTATATATAGAAAAACCTAAAGACTCTGCAAAAAAAAAAAAGAAAAGAAAAAGAAAGAAAAGAAAAACTCTTAGAACTGATAAATTCAGCCAAGTTGCAGCATACAAAATCAACATACAGAAATCAGTGGTGTTTCTATATACAAAAAACAAACTAGCTGAAAAAGAAATTGAGAAGACAATCCCATTCACAATAGCTATACAAAATAATAAAATGCCTGGGAATAAGGTATCAAGGAAGTAAAAGACTTCTACAAGAAAAACTACAAAACACTAATGAAAAAAATTAAAGAAGATACAAAGAAATATGAAAACAGCCCATAGTCATAGATTAGAAGAATTAATATTGTTAAAATGGCCATACTATTCAAAGCAATCTACAGTTTCAATGAACCCCTATCAAAATACTGATAATATTCCTCATAGAAATTTTTTAAAAATCAATCTTAAAATTTGCATGGAATCACAAAAGACACAATAGCCAAAGCAATCCTAAGCAAAAAGAACAAAGCTGGAAGCATCACACTTCCAGACTTCAAACTGTACTACAAAGTTGTAGTAACCAAAACAGCATGGTACTGTCAAAAACAGAAACATAGACCAATGGAACAGAATATAGAACCCAGAAATAAATTCATATATCTACAGCCAACTGATTAAACAAATGCACTAAGAATATATATTGGAGAAAAGATACTCTTATCAATAAATGGTGCTGGGGAAACTGGTTATTTCATCTGTTTACATTCAGAGTTATTATTGATAGGTGAGGACTTACTCTTGTCATTTTATTTGCTGTTTTTATGTTTAATATGTCCTTTGTTTCTTACTTACTGTTTATTTTTGTGGTTGAGTCATTTTCTGTAGTGATAAGGTTTGACTGGTTATCTTTTGCATTCATATGCAAAAGAATGAAACTAGACCCCCATCTGTCATCCTATACAAAAATCAACTCAGTGGATCAAAGACCTAAATGTAAACCCAAAATTATAAAACTACTAGAAGAAAACTTAGGGGAAATGCTTCAGGATCTTTGTCTGGGAAAAGATTTTATGAATAAGACCTCAAAAGCACAGGCAACAAAAGCAAAAATAATCAGATGGGATTGTATCAAACTAAAAAGCTTCTGTACAGCGAAGGAAACAATCAACAGAGGGAAAACAACCTAAAGAATGGGAAAAAATATTTGCAAACTACCTATCCATCCAATAGGGGATTAATATCCAGAATATACAAGGAACTCAAACATCTCAACAGCCAAAAAAAAAAAAATGTAAAAGTGGGCAAAAGATCAGAACAGATATTTCTCAAATGAAAACATACAAATGGCCAAAAAATACATGGAAAAATTATCAACATCACTTAACATCAGTAAAATCAAAATCACAGTGAGTTATTGTCTCATCTCAGTTAGTATGGCTGTTATCAAAAGGACAAAAAAATAAAAATAAACAAATGCTGACAAGGATGTGGAGAAAAGGGAACTCTTATACACTGTTGATGGGAATCTAAACCAGTACAGCCACTTTAGACAATACTATGGAGGCTCCTTTAAAAAGCTACATAAAACTACCATATGATTCAGCTACCCTACTACTGGCAATTTCTCCAAAGAAAAGGAAATAAGCATATCAAAGAGACTTCTGTGACCCCATGTTTAGTGTAGTACTATTCACAATGGCCAAGATACAGAATATCTTGTGTCTGACAACAGATGAATGGATAAAGAAAATATGATATGTATGGAATACTATTCAGTCACAAAAAAAGAAGGAAATCCTTCCATTTGCAGCAGCATAGATGAAAACATGATATTAAGTGAAATAAGCCAATAGAAAGTTAAACACTGCATGTTCTCACTCATATATGGGAGCCAAAAAAAAAAAGTTGATCTCAAATCTACACCTTCTTGAACTTAGCCTACAGACACTGCCTGCCTCCCCAGCATCATCTTACATCACATCACCCTCACTGTGTTCCTTCCAGTCTCTGGTTCTTTTTTTATTCTGTTTCCCCTGCTTTGAACACTGTCCTTTACCTATCTTCTCCCACCAAAAAACAAAAACAAACAGACAAAAAATTCTTGTTTTTGCCTACCCAACTCCTATGCATCCCTCTGACCTCCACTCAAATATCACTTCCTCAGGAAACCTCCCTAGATTTCCCAAGCCAGTTTGAGCACCCCTGTTACATACCCACAAAGCAACCAAATTTTCTTCATAGCACTTCTCAGTTTATGAGTAATCGCAACTTGTTTGAGTTATTATTTGATTAATGTCTGTCCTCCCCCTGGTTTATATATCCAGGTAATTAAGTACTATGCCTGCTTTTGATGGCCATTATATTCCTTGTGCTTGGCAGATTTCCTGGCCACAATACATACCTTACTCAGTCAGCATTTACTGCATGAAGGGCATGGATGGGTACCATGGTGATTTCAAGAAACGACTTACAAATACTTAGGACCAAAAGGAACAAAATATTTACAAATACATTTAATAAAATATTTGTAAAACTTAGACTCTGGCAACTACAATACATTGTTGAAAGACTTACATAAATGGAAAAACATTCTATGTTCATGGACGAAAAGATTTAATATTATTAAGATAGTAATACTCCCCTGTCAATTCAATCCCTATCAAAATCTTAGATGTCTTTTTGCAAAAATTAACAAGCTGATCCTAAAAGTCATGTAGGACCAATGCAGGGGACTTAGAATAGCCAAAACAATCTTGAAAAAAGCAAACAAAGTTGAAAAAGTCACCCTTTCCAATTGCAAAACTTACTACAAAGTACAGTAATCAAGACAGTGCAGTACAGGCATAAGGACAGACACACAGGTCAATGAACTAGAACTGAAAGTCCAGAAAGAAACCCAAACATCTATGGTCAATTGATTTTTTTTTTTTTTTTTAAGACAGAATCTGGCTCTGTCACCCAGGCTGGAGTGCAGTGGCACAATTTCGGCTCACTGCAACCTCTAACTCCTGAGTTCAGGCGATTCTTGTGCCTCACCCTCCCAAGTAGCTGGGACCACCACACCTGGCTAGCTTTTGTATTTTTAATAGAGATGGGATTTCACCATGTTGGCCAGGCTGGTCTTGAACTCCTGGTCTCAAATGATCCACCCACCTCGGCCTCCCAAAGTGCTGGAATTACAGGCGTGAGCTACCATGCCCAGCCTAAATTTTGACGAGGGTAACAAGACAATTCAATGGGGAAAGAACAAGATTTTTCAATAAGTTGTTCTAGGACAACTGAATAGCTACATCCAAATGGAAGTTGGACTCTTCCTCACACTATACACAAAATTAGCTCAAAACTGATCCTAGACATAACTGTAAAAGCTACAACTACAAAAAGAAAAAAATATGAATAAATCTTTGTGATTTTTGGTTAGCCAAAACCTTGTTAGATATGATACCAAACAACCCACAAAAGAAAATAATAGATAAATTGGACTTCATCAAATTAAAATTTGTTGCACTTCAAAGGACATCGTCAAGAAAATGAATGGGAGAAACTATTTACAAATCATACATCTGATAAGGGACTCACATAAAATATACAAAGAACCCTAACAATTCAATAATAAAAAGACAAATAGCCCAATTAAAAATGAGCGAGAAATCTGAATAGACAGTTCTTCAAAGAATAAATACAAATGGCCAATATGCTTATGAAAATATGCTCAACATCATTAGCCATTAGGGAAATGTAAATCAAAACCACAATATCATACCACTGCATGTCCACCAAGATGTCTCAAATTTAAAATGCTATTCATTCCAAATGTAGGAGAAGATGTAGAAAAATTGAAACCCTAACATATTGTTAATGCAAATACAAGATGGTGTAGCCACTTTAGAAAACAGTCTGGCAGTTTCTCAAAGATTAAACATGAAATTACCATGTGACCCAGCAATTTCACCTCTAAGCATATACCCAAGGCAAGTGAAAACATACACCCATGCAAAAACTTGCACATGAATGTTCATAGCAGCATTATTCATAACAGCCAATAGTCAAAACAACCCAAATGTCTGTCTACTGATTAATGAATAAACAAAATGTAGTATATCCACAAAATGGAATCTTATTCAACCACAAAAAGGAATTGAGTACCGACTGATACATGCTACAATGTGGGTGAACCTTGAAAACATTACACTGTGAAAGAAGCCAGTCACAAAAGACAAAGTATTATTTGAATCCATTTGCATGAAATGTCTAGAATAGGCAAATCTAAAAAGACAGAAAATAGGTTAGTGGTTGCCTAGAGCAGGTATAGGGAGAAGACTGGGAGGAAATGAAGAGTGACTGCTAATGGATATGGGATTTCTTTCTGTCATGCTAAAAATGTTCTAATGTTGATCATGGTAGTGGTTGTGCAACTCTTGAACATGCCAAAACCTTTGAATTGTATACTTTAAATAAATGAATTGTATTATATGCTATGTGAATTATATCTCAATAAAACCTTTTTAATGGCCATAAAATTCTTTGACATTCCTCCCATAGAAAAGTGAGACCTGCCTGGGCACAGTGGCTCATACCTGTAATCCCAGCACTTTGGGAGGCTGAGGCAGGCAGATCACTCAAGGTCAGAAATTTGAGACCAGCCTGGCCAACATGGCAAAACCCCATCTCTTCTAAAAATACAAAAATTAGCCAGGTGTGGTGGTGCGTGTCTGTAATCCCAGCTACCTGGGAGGCTGAGGCAGGAGAATCACTTGAACCTGGAAGGCAGAGGTTGCAGTGAGCCAAAGTGAGCCAAGATCATGCCATTGCACTCCAGCCTAGGCAACACAGTGAGACTCTTTCAAAAAAAAGAAAGAAAAAAGAA
>NW_012101209.1:301530-327341 GCF_000951045.1 Mandrillus leucophaeus | reverse complement strand
AGAAAGAAAGAAAGAAAGAAAGAAAGAAAGAAAGAAAGAAAGAAAGAAAGAAAGAAAGAAAGAAAGAAAGAAAGAAAGAAAGAAAGAAAGAAAGAAAAGGAAGGAAAGGAAAGAAAGAAAAGAAAAGAAAGAAGGAGAGAAAGAGAGAGAGAAATAAAGGGAGGAAGACAGGAAGGCAGGAATGGGGGGGAAGAGGGAGGGAGAGAGGGAGGGAAGAAAGGAACAAAGGAAGGAAGGAAGGAAGGAAAGAAGGAAGGAAGGGAGGAAGGGAGGAAGGGGGGGAGGGAGGGGAGTGAGCGAGAGAAAGAAGAAAGAGAGAGGGAAGAAAGAAGGGAAGGAAGGAAGGAAGGATCATATTGATCATTCGATCAATATAGTATGGACAGGAGTGACACTATGTGACCTCCAGGGCTAGAGAAAAGGCAATTGCTTGATGGAACATTCACACTTGGTGGCATAAGCCACCAAGAGTAAGAAGTTCAACTACTCTGAGGGTGCCAAGCAGCATGGGGAGGTAGTCTAAGTCTTCCAGTCATCCTTGCCCAGGCATCAGAGTGAAAGAGCCACCACATGATTCTAGCCCCAAACCTAAAGTTACCCAACCTTCTCATCTTCCCACATGAGGCCCTGGATGTTGTGGAGCAGAGACAACCCATGCCTGCTCTGTCTGTTCCAAGTTCTTATCTACCAAATCATAACAATGGTTGTTGTTTTAAGCCAGTAAGGCTTTGGGGTGCTTTGCTATGCAGCAATAGTCCAGAACAGATGTTCAAAAGGTAAACTTTATCTAAGGTTTTGAGCAAGACAGAAGATGTTCTGAATCCTTGACATTACAATAACGCAATTGAATCCCAGCTCATGAGTCTATTTCACACCCATGGTGCCCAGCTCCGGACAGGCCCAATGCAAAACTGTGAGTCACACAACATCTCTGATGGTGGACAAGCACCACTGAGTTCCCAGGAACCCAGTTGCCCAGATTCTTGATATCTCTTGAGTCCTATCAGGAAACAGATAATAAAAAGGATAATGTGAGAATGACTCAAACGAACTGTTTACAAAATTGTGAGTGAGGATGTATCCTAAGATTCATATGGCATCCCAGGCTACTAGAAGTCAGTTGTTACCTCCTCCAGGCTCATGGGGCCTGGAGAGAAGGCAACACCAAGAAGAGGGCTATGTAGAATCACCTATTTGGAGAGAAGCATAGTCCTTCAGTAAAGGACCCTGCCAGGCTCAAGTGGCCTCAAGCTCCTCCATGTACTGAACTCAGCAGGAAGGCGCAGGGCAGAAAATCCATTGAATTTAATCCTACAGGTCAGCCTCCATGAGCAGAACAGGGAGAAGGGATTAATGCCAGGAGGGCAAACAGAAGACAACCAGCAAGTTCCCCACCAAGGCATGATACAGGACAGTGGTTCTCAACCAGGGGCAATTTGTACCCCTCTACCCCAGGGGACATTTGGCAATGTCTGGAGATAATTTACAGGGTGGTGGTGGTGTATCAACAACAACAATACCTTGTGGGTAGAGGCCAGAACTGTTGCTAAACATCCCACAATGCCTAGGACAGCTTCCACATCAAAGAATTCTACCCAAAATGCCAACAGTGGCCAGGATGAGAATTCCTGCTCTAGAGTGTTCTCAGAAAAGCCCTGAACCAGGGGGTCACACAATTTGGCTTCTAGCCTCTGCTCTGCTGCCAACAGCTTGATGGCCTGGGCCAGTGACACAACTTCCTTGGAGCCTCTATCCCATCTGTCAAATTAGGGTCATGGTAATGTAGGACCATTGCTTTTTATGTAAGGGATGAATTCTTGAAGACCTAATACCATCTGAACCTTAAAAAATTCACAACCAGGCCTGGTGCAGTGGCTCATACCTGTAATTCCAGCACTTTGGGAGGCTGAGGCAGGCAGATCCCTTTGAGGTCAGGAGTTTGAGACCAGCCTGGCCAACATAGCAAAATCCCATCTCTTCTAAAAACAGAAAAATTAGCCAAGGGTTGTGGCGTGTGCCTATAATCCCAGTGACTTGGGAGGCTGAGGCAGGAGAATTCCTTGAACCCAGGAGGCAGAAGTTGCAGTGGGCCAAGATCACGCCACTACACTCCTGCCTGCCTGGGTGACAGCGAGACTCTGTCAATAAAAACATAGAAAGAAAAATTCACAACCAATCCTAACAAACAGTGCAGGTAGTTCTGCTTACCAGCTAAACTCATGTAGCCACATGGCATTAGCAAAAAGAACTTTGTGATTTTACCTGCAGGCCAGCTTTGAAATCATGTGATTCCTGATGGATTTTTACCCTTAGGAAGATCATATTAATTTCATGCATAAAGATTTTTATTAATATTTGGTATCTTGCTTTTTCAAATTCTCACAGAATGTGATGCCTCTGTACTGCGCTAGCCTACCCACTGGGATTGCTGGCAGGGTCAGTTAAGGTCTTTACCAAAGAGTCCTGAATCCTCAGAAGGGATGGTTTCTGCTCATGGTAGATCCACCAGGCCAGATACTTCTCTACCTTTTCTCTCCCCTTAAGCTCAGGGCCATCTCTTTTCCATGGGGCCTCCTGCATGGCAGCTAATCTAATGGACTAAATCAGAATTTGCTCCAGCTTCCTAAGAACATGTCTCTTTGGATAAATCAATAGTATGACTTCCCCTTTCTTTTTTTTTTGAGACGGAGTCTTGCTCTGTCACCCAGGCCGGAGTGCAGTGGTGCTATCTGGGCTCACTGCAAGCTCCGCCTCCCGGGTTCATGCCATTCTCCTGCCTCAGCCTCCCGAGTAGCTGGGACTACAGGCACCTGCCACCATGCCCAGCTAATTTTTTGTATTTTTAGTAGAGATGAGATTTCACCGTGTTAGCCGGGTGGTCTCGATCTCCTGACCTCGTGATCCACCTGCCTGCCTCGGCCTCCCAAAGTGCTGGGATTACAGGTGTGAGCCACTGCACCTGGCCAACTTCGCCTTTCCAAAGATCCAGTAACCCAACCCATCCCTCCAACATGTGTACTCCCATGGACCCAGGCCCAGGTAGGAATCACTGTGTTCTCTGCTGTAGTCATTCCCTCCGTCCCTTTTTCTACTCCCCAGTAAGGTTAGGGAATGAAATGAAAAAAAAATTAGACAACGACTCCAGGACAGTCAATAGCTGAGCAAAGTGAAAACTGCCCAGAGGTGGTCCAATTAGTCCCAAGTGTGCCGAGCTACATCTCTGGGAAGGAGTTCAGGAAGCCTGATTATCCACACTCTCCACCTCACCCCTCTCACCAAAGCCAACATTAATGCTTCCCTCTGTTTTCCCAAAGCGCTTTGTTCATACTGCTATTATAACCACAATACATTGCAATAGAGTTAGCCTGTAACACTTGCCTTAGATTACTGTGCACTTCCTATGAGCTATTTTTAAGTAGAGTATAGTTCCCCATCACTGCGTCTTTGGTATCTCAATGGGGAAGAACTTTTTGGTGGATCTCATTACAGCTGCTTTGTCTTGCCATTGAGAAGCATTTTATCCCTGCCCTTCCATCCTCAAATGTTCCAAGTCATCAATAATAGCTGAGGCATAAATCTTAGTATGATAAAGCCCAATTCTAAGTGCTTTACAGGTATTAATTTATTTAGTCTCCCAATAACACTGTGATACAGATTACTATTATTGTTCCTATTTGAGAAATGGAGAATTGAGACACAAAGAGATTAAGTAACTTGCCCAGGGTCACTAGTAAATGGTGGAATTGGGATTCAAATTCAAGCTGGTCCAGTTACAAAATTCATGCCCTCCACCACTATACTCTGTTGCCTCTCACCAAGCAAACCAAGTGGCCCCAGAGGAAGAAACACTGGAGACAGCATTTGAGTTTCCTTGTCTGTTTCATGTCAATGGCCCATGGACTGGGATTGTGATTTCTGGTGCACAACAGTCCGCAAAGAAAGAAAATCTCTTCCCTTGACCCCTACAAGGAGAGACTATTTCTGGAAGGGAGGAGCAGCATTTAACCACTTACATTTTGGAGAGCAAGTGGTCCATATGAGGACTGAAAGGAATTACATTTCAGTTACTTCAGTGGCATTGTGTTCTAACAGCCATGTTAGGAGTCCTACCAACTGGGTTCATTTACTGTGTTTTATGTCAGCCCCCCACCTTCCCTCTACCTCCTCCCTGACTCAGGCAGATGCAGAGATCTGAGCAGTCTTCCTGCCCTCTCCAATCCACACTTCTCACAGCAGCAGTCAGAAAGATTCTTCTCAAATGCCGATCTTGAAACCACCTTTGTAAAAGTTATTTCAGTAGAAAATTATGGCAGTGGGAGATATCTGATCCAGCCAACCCCACTCTTGCTTTTAGCCTTCAAGCTGCCCAGCTAACTTTGAGAGGCATTTAGTTTATAATTTAAATTAAAATACCCCTTCCCCAAAACTCCACTGTCTTTGTAAAGCTAATGAGAGACCACCAGGCTAGGAGGAGAAGAGGAGTCTGAATTCTGCTAAAGCTAGACATAAATGATTGCCAGCCATTATTTTAGAGGTCACAAGATATGCAACTTCCCCAGTTACTCCTGCAGGTAATATCAATATTGCAGAACCTAGTATTTGCCTTTTGAGATGTCTTTTCAGGTTTTTTTGCATGTCTGACACCCATGACTCCAACTGGACCCACCAACTAGACCCACCCCATCCAGAAGCGCTTCAGCGCAGGAGGATCATTTCCCACACCCCATGATGGTACCCCAACCAATCAGCAGCAAGCACCCATTTCTGAGCCACCCACACCCCTTCCCCAAAACTGCCTTGAAAAACCCCTAACCTCTGCACTGGTAAGATTGATTCGAGTAATAACTTCATCTCCTGCATGGTATCACTGGCCTCGCATCAATTAAACTTTTTCTTCACTGCAATGCTGTGGTCTTTTTTGGTGCAGCCAGCAGGAAAAACCTATCAGGCAGTTACAATCTGACCATGTCACTCACCTTCTTAAACCTTCAGAGGCTCCCCATTGCTCTTATTATGAAGTCCAAACTCTTTAATATGACTTACAATGCCTTCTCTGGCCTACCTACCTCTCCTGCTCCAGCGGCATTTCACTTGAGTTCCAGCTCCACTGAAAGATGTGCAGTTCCCTGAGAGAAGGCTCATGCTCCTTGACTCCTCTCTCCCCACTCACTGTACTGTGATACCGTTGAGGGCATGTTGATTCACTGATGCCCCTGGCAGCACCAACATCCCCAAACATCCTGTTTGAGGGCAATGCCACAAGTTATCCCAGTCAGTTTGCAAGGTTATAAACCATAATTAGGGCTGGAAAACAGAGTGGTTTTGCATAGAAGTGGTTCCTTTCTACCACTCAAGAATCCTCAAAGAGGAAGAAAAAAAAAACAAAGCTGTGCCTTGGGATAAAAAAGCAAGACCACTGTTCATGAGCTGTAGGAAGTTGTCTGTTATTTGAAGGGCCATGCTTTCTGATTGTCAGTTCCCAGCAATGCTGAAAAAAGCAGCCCAATTCCACCCCTACAAGAGTTGCCTAGAATGGATAAAAAAAGCACACTGGTGGACTTTCATCTCATTAATTTTCCTGAGGGCTTCTCTCTGGCCCCTTTTAATACAAGCACAGCTGACAAACCACTGCTGGCTGAGTGCTTTAATTGAGTTGCTGATGGACAACTGCATAATTTGGCAGCCAAGAATTTCCTACAGCTGCTATTAGAGGCTGCCCTGTCTGGTTTCTGATAATAAGTTCATCAAATTCATTCTGCACTTCTAAGTCCAGAAATCTGAAGTTATAAACGGCACTTAGCATTGGTCCCCAGAATGAGTCTTTCTGTATTCTCTGCAGGATTCTATGCCTCTGCTGCTCCTTTCCCTGGGAAACATCCCATCAGTGTTGCCAGGGCTCCTCTGCTGGGTGTGAGCTGCTGTCTGAGACCATCCCCTGCCCAGGGCACACAGCTGCATCCCCTGCTTCTACTCAAAGACTTAGCTCTTGCCATTGCTCCCTGTCTCCTGCATTATCAGTTTTCCCCCTATCTATTGGATCATTCCCATCAGCACACACATTTTTTTTTGCTTCTTCCATCAAAAAGGAAAACCATCCTTGTTTTCTCACATATTCTCTTCCAGATGCTGCTCCATTTCTCTGCTTCCTTTTATAGTAAAACTCCTCAAAGTAAATGTCTACAATTATTGTCCTCTGATTCTGCCCTCTCTCTCTCTCTCTTTTTTTTTTTTTTTATTTTTTTGAGACGGAGCCTTGCTCTGTCGCCAAAGCTGGAGCACAGTGGCACGATCCTGGCTCACTGCAAACTCCGCCTCCCAGGTTCAAGCGATTCTCCTGTCTCAGCCTCCCAAGTAGCTGGGACTACAGGCACGTGCCACCATGCCTGGCTAGTTTTTTTTTGTTTTTTGGTTTTTGGTTTTTTTGTATTTTTGGTAGAAACGGGGTTTCACCGTGTTAGCCAGGCTAGTCTTAAACTCCTGACCTTGTCATCCGCCCACCTCCCAAAGTGCTGGTATTACAGGTGTGAGCCACGGCACTTGGCCTCCATCCTCTCTTGAACCTGCCCAATTGAGCTTTCATCCTACCCACTCCACTGGGCTGCCATTTTCAAGGTCAGCAATGACCTTGTGTTCCCAAATCAAGATCAAGTCTCAATCTTCACCTCACTCCCGCGGCCTGTGACGCACTTGATCTCCACTCCCTTCTGGAAACATGCACCTCCCCGGTTTCTGGACTCAGTGCTCCTGGTTTTCCTCCCGAATCACTGGCCACTCCTTCTCAGCCTCTTGTGAGGGCTGTCCTCAGCTTCCTGACCGCTAACACAGGGGTGCCTCAGGACTGAGTTTGCAGAAGTCTTTTATTCTCTATTTATTGTCACTCCCCAGGTGACCCATTTGCAGGTCTACTGCACACCACACCCATGTGAATCGTACCTAGTTTTCCACCTCCAGTTCCGGCCTCTCCCCTGAACTGCTTCCTGGCAACCTCAGTTCCATGTCTCAAACATAACACATCCAAAACAGAAGGCTGTTTCTCCCCCTCAGTGCCTTCCTCTCCCCCAGTCTTCTTCATATGGAAATGGCACTCCATTTATCCACCTGCTGAGACCAAAAGTGTTGGTGTTATTCTTGACTTCTCTCTTTCTTTCATTCTTACCCCACATCCCTCTACCTTCAAAATACAAGCGGAAGATGACTACCTCTTGCCATTCCACCATTCTTCACTAGTCTTCTCTAGTCCAAGCCAGCACTCTCTCCAGGCTGTGCTATTGCAATAGCATCGAAGGCTGGACCCGTTTCCCTTACCCCAAATCCCACCCCACCTGCCTCTTCACTCTGCAGCCAGACAGACTGTTCATCGCTGGACCCTGGGGGAAGTTTCACAGCTCTGCTCAACTCACCCTCATCTTGGCATTTCATCTCCCTTATAATAAAATCCAATATCCTTATCATGGCTCACCCGGGCCTATGTGAATTTACCTATGTGAATTTACAGAACTACTTCTGTGCTCTAACCCCTCCTCTCCTGCTGGCTCACCCACTCCAGCACCCTGGCCTTCTTACTGCTCTCTGAAAGCCCAAGCATACTTCTACCTCAGGGCCTCAATTACTCTCTCCTCAGCCGGGAAAGCGCCCTTCGAAGCCCACCCCAATTTCCACATGGTTCTCTCCATTATCCACATCTCTTTGCAAGTCTCTTAGGCAGAGAGGCTTTCCCTGGCCACTTTGTCCAAAACAGCCTCCTCCAGCCTGTTTGCCCTGCTTAGCTGCCTTACATATTATCCTTGACAGAATATATTTGTTTGCATGTTTGTTTATTATCTATCTCCCCACGACTACCCGCCACTGAGATATCAGCTCTGTGAGAGAAGAAAGTTTATGCTTGGTGTCCTGCCACATTCCCAGAGCCTAAAACAGTGCCTGAAACATAGAAGACCCTCTAAATATTTACCAAGCATGACCATATGCCAAGCACTGATTTGAGCATTTTTACATAAATTAATTAATTAAATTCTTTAAAGAGACCATAAGGCAAGTGATATGATTATCATTTCCATTTCACAGAAGTTGAAGCACAGAAAGGTTGACTATTTTGCCCAAGATGTCACATTTAATAGATGGCAGAACCAGGATTTGAACCCAGGCAGCGTGGCCCAGCACCTGCTGTCTTAACCACCACAATCCACCTCCTCCAGGAGCTCACTGTCCAGCCTGGAGAAACTGATGAGGCACCGCCATCCTGCCTGACTCCCTGGGTTTATCATCCAGCACCTTGGCTCTGACTGTGGCTCAGCCCTATTTACAGGGCTTCTGTCCTGCCCTAAGAGCTGGTCCCCAACAGGTCCCAATTCTGGTATCTTCATCCCTGTTTTACTCTTTGGTAAAAAGAATCCTAAGGCTCTGTCTTGGCCCCCCTACCTTGTATCCCTGTCCCCAGAGCTGAGTCCTGCCAGAGCTCTCTCCAGAGATGAGAGGGCTTTTAGTTGTGCCACAGGCTGAGAGACCTCCGGATGCTGACCATCTGGATATCTGGGCAGAGCCTGTTCCAGGAGTCCCATGCCAAGCTCAGTCTGCTCATCCCTTGGAACATGGCTGGCAGCTGGATAACTGCCTACAAAATTAGCCTGTCCACAAACCCCTACCAGTTCACCTTACCAGTTACTAGTCTACAGTTCACTACCCATTCCTAAGTCACTTTCAGTGTGTCAGCACTTCCCATACTTCACCTTAGGGAGCCCTTTGAAGGAGGTACTATCAAAACCACTTTACAAATTTGAATTTGAAAAATTTAGAAACATTCCAAGGGTCAGAGTGGAAATGGGAACCAGTCCATGCAACTCTGACGCCTGTGTCTTCTCCCCTACTCCTTGCTTACTGTCGCCAGGCAGACCTCTCCCACCCTGTGGACCTGTCTGCTTCCTCCTCATGCATCTCAAAGACAACAGGGGGTAGAAGAGTCTGAAACACATCTCCCCAATTGAGTGTTACATTCAAATACACACACAAACACACACACACACACACACACACATCATGAGGCAAGGCCTCAGCCAGCAGATGTTTCTGTTCAAAATTAACATTAGGGCATCTCAGGACCATTCATTTAATAATAATCAAGTTATTATCTTTGACACTAATTGTGGAAATTTGAACAAATAATCATGCTCAAGACATAAGCTTCTCTTACGCTTACTAAAAATCATAAGAGACTTCCCTGAGATTGAGGTCTGAGTCATTACACGCACTGTACGAGTTCTCAGCCATAAATAACAATCACAAGACTATCAACAAGCATTAATTGAACACCTGCTGTATACAAGGTAGAAAAGTCCAGTGATAGAGCCCTGAACTGACTACTCAAAGGCTGAGGTTTGGGTCCAAGCTCTGCTATTTAATTGCTGTGTGACTTTGGGTAAGTCACTCCATTTCTCTGAGCCTTGGTGAGAAGAAAGAATGGCACTAGCTACCCACTAATGAGGTCTCTTCTAGACCTGGCATTCTGTAGAGAAGCAAAAAGGCTTCAGATCTCACATAGCAGGGACCAAGGGAAAGTCTCTTTGGGGATTCTGCTGTCAATGGAAAAGACCAGGAAAGACTGTTCTATGTTTAGAGATAGTTGCCTTTTGAATGTGAAATGCATGATATAATAATTATCAGAATGATGGATGGATGGATGGATGGATGGATGGATGGATGGATGGATGGATGGATGGACTGATTCACCCATTCATTTGGTCAGGACAGAAATGACCAACCTGACTTTTACTCAGTTTCTGACACTGGAAAGAGTCCAAGCTTTGGAGTCAGCCACTCCTGGATTGACCCCTTTGGAGTCCACTCCAACTCTTACAATCAGTGAAAGCCTTGGCAAGTTGCTTAACTTCTCCAAACCTCAGTTTCTGCATCTTTGAAATTATGAAATGAGAAAAGAGTTCCCCTTGCCTTCATTCCTCAGTCTCCAAAAGACTCAGAATAGATCTGTTTGAACACACTCAGATCAAAGGAAGTAAAGGTTTATTTGTTACTCACCCATCTGAGAAGCTTGTACACACACGGGACTGCTCAGAAGCCAGAAAGAGCCCTCTCATTCACCAGATAGTTCCTTTATCTCCCATATTCACCATCTATATAGTTGGAGCTCACCAGGTATTTAACAAGCTTGTACTGAGTGTCATTTTGTGGCAAGATAATGTTAGGTTTTAAAGATTCACAGATGAATAGATAAACATGGTTTCAGTCCACACAAAGATTCTAGCCTAGATGGGGAGATGGATATGAAAATAACACCTATAATCCAGGATATTCTCAGCAGCTTGCATCCCAGCACGAAGCAGACAGGTATTGTATAAATATATTTTGAGAAAGTAAACATCATCATAATAATAAATGAAGTAATTTGCAAGATAAGGGAAGTATAAGGTACCATGGGAACACATGGAAGGAAAACCTAAATCAGATAAGTACAGTGACAGATTTCCTTTAGAAAGAAATGTCTCAGAGAAAGAATATGCTAGGCAGAAAGAAAATCATGTGAAAGGCTTTGGATAAGACACAGAGTTCAGTCTGTTAGAGAACTGAGAGCAGTTCATTGCTGAGAAGTCAGATGCAAGGAGTGGAGAGACAACCTGCATGGGTACACAGGGACTAGAGCTTAAAGGGCTATATGGGGTCCTTAAAGGATGGTAAATATTCCCAAGGGCAGTGAAGAACCATAAAGATTTTTAAAAAGAAGAGATATAATTAGATATTTATTTTAGAATTATGCTTCTTAAACTGTAATGTACTCAGGCATTACTTGGGGATTTTGTTTAATGTAGATTCAGATTCAATAGATCTGAGACCCATGGAAATGGGATTCTGCATTTTTAATGAGCTCCCACATGATGCCAATGGTGCTGGTACATGGACCACACTTTGAGTACTAAGATTTTAAAGTACTCACCCTAGCTAGTTTGGGGAATAAATCAGAAGGGAGCAGAACCAAGGAGGCAGGAATACTAGTTTGATAAGTGATGATGAGGAAGTGGCAAATGGAACAGAAATAAATAAGCAGAGATGGAATATTATAAGACTTTTGTGGGGATCAAAAGGCAGGGATGATGCTTCAATTCCTGGCTTCAGCATCTGAGTGAACGAAGGTGGCATTCATCAAGATGGGGCACAAAAGGAGAAGCCAAGTTTGAGAGAGAAGACGAATTCACCTTTATACTTGCAGCATTTTTGAGGCTCCTCTGAAATTCTAAGTAGAGACACTAAGTACACAGTTGAATATATAGATCTGAGTTTCAGAAGAGAGTTCTATATTAGAGACATATCTGGGAGCCTTAGGCAGGAAGGTTTTTCATTTTTCCTTCTCCATTATGCCAAAGAGGCTAAAGCTGCAATTTTCTCCTTTCTGGCAGCCTTTGAAATACTTCCAATATTTCAAAGGCTGAAATATGGGACAAGGAGCAGCGTGTTCCTTAGCACTCCATTTCTTGAGTCTGTCCATTACCCTCCCAAGGTCCCTCACAAGCAAGCAAGATTGGGACCTGCTGGGGAGAAGAGAGCTCCCTCACAGAAGCTGGTAGGAAGCCCATCCTGGGTTTTTGTTCCACTGAAATCCAAACCCAGTCTCCTTTACAGAGCATTTGAGGAAAGAAAATAAGAGGACATTATGGAAAGTGCCTGGAACAATGTCTGGCAGAGAGTGGAGGGAGAGAGCTAGGTTATAGTCATGTGTGGTACCATGCCCAGGGGAACCAGAGAGAATTTGGCAAGACTTAAACCCCAGGGAGTCAGATAAGCCCCAGGCTGGAGCGGGTATGGGAAACAAGAAATACAGATGGGAACTGGCCTCGTTTACCAGGCTAATTATAGAAATAGAGGAACAAAGTTAGCAGAACCAGGCATGAGGTTGTTGCTTGCTGATGCAACAAGCTACTGGCCTGGGCTCCTTGAAACTCCAAGAACAAGACTGGGACCTGTCCCAGAGATGACGATGGCCAAACAGTTCTGGTTGTAAGACTGAAAGGGGCTGTTTCACACTTTCATGCCCTTACTCAGCTTCTTCCACTCTTTCCTTTGTCCCTTCACCTTTTTCTTTCAAAAGGCAACTCCAGTCAGCTCTTCCAAGGCTTCCCTGGCCTCTATGCTTATGCCTTTGTGTCCCCATTTACCCTGTCTAGATGATCATCGCATATTAATGTAGTATGTAACAGTTTAATGTTGCCTCCTTCAATAGATTGTAAGTTCTTCATGGCTATTGCGCTGGAGAAATATCAAAATCACACCCAATGCAATAGCCAGTCTATTTTTCTGAATTAATACATTGACTTTTATTTTCAGCAATATGACAGATTTGGTTGTCAAAGAAAAAAATATTGGTACAAAACACCTAAAATGCTAGTAAGCTATTTTTAAAATCTCTTCTCACTTACATAGCTGAGCTGGCATGAGAATAAAAGAAATGCTCAGAGGTCAGGAATAAGGAGAAACCATAAATCAAGAGAGATGAGCAAGTACTGAAACTGCCATCTTCTCTGGAGTCATCTGTCAATCCCCAGAAGTTTAGGGACTGATTTTTTATGGACCATATGAACATGGAAGAACAAGAAATACAGCCTGGAGCCAGAGTGGTGTCAGAGGCTGGATGAGAGGACCTCCAAAAAACCAACATACCAAGACCCTGTCTCTAAAAATGTTTTTAAAAATTAGCCGAGCATGGTGGTGCACATCTGTAGTCCCAGCTGCTAGAAAGGCTGAGGCAGGAGGATCACTTGAGTCCAGGAGGACAAGGCTGCAGTAAGCTATGATTGCACCACTGCAACTCCAGCCTGTGAGAAAGGACGGGTCCCATTTCTAAAAAAGAAAAAATCTATTGTCAGTGTATACAGTGTATATTTTTTAACCTTCCCTACAGTGTGAGCAAACAGTAGAGATTTTGGCCTTGAATCTGGGTAGAACAGGACCCAAAAGGGGAGGGGGAAACTGTCTAGACAATTCTTAATCACAAGCCTTTACTCATGTGGATTTGGAGTTGGAATTTATGCTACCCATGGGGACAGAAAACTCTCAAGTCAAAAATTTCATTGAAAGTGGTGCCAGGTTGACTAGTAAATCCCAACCAGAATGAACCAAAAGGAAATCACAGCTAAATGCATTGTATTCAAACTGCAAAACATCAAATTATATTCAGTTGATTACCATCAAATTATATTGATGTATATATTTTAAGGAAAATATATACATCAGCTTGATGAAAGGCAGGTTATCTATAGTGGAACAACCTTTAAACTGATAGCTGACGTGTGTGTGTGTGTGTGTGTGTGTGTGTGTGTGTGTGTGTGTGTGTGTATGTGTTTTGATATGGAGTCTCACTCTGTTGCCCAGGTTGGAGTACAGTGGCGCAATCTCAGCTCTACGCCAAACTCTGCCTCCCAGGTTCAAGCGATTCTTCTGCCTCAGCCTGCCGAGTAGCTGGGATTACAGGCATGTGCCACCACGCTCAGCTAATTTTTGTATTTTTAGTAGAGACGGGGTTTCACCATGTTGGCCAGGTTGGTTTCGAACTTCTGACCTCAGGTGATCTGCCCACCTTGGCATCCCAAAGTGCTGGGATTACAGGCATGAGCCACCACACCTGGCCTGATAGCGGGCTTCTTATGTAATAATGAAAGTTGAAAATGATGACACTTCACGGGATGCACCAAGTTCAGGTCAATCTAGGCCAATTCAGGTGGATTGCATACTCACAGACCTGGGACCCGGCCCCTTCATGTGGCATAAATTGTTATGAAAAAATCTGAATTTTGTCTGTAAGTAACCTACAGGCAGAATGATACTAATGATAGCATCCATTAAGTAATGACAGCTTATCAGGCATTTAAAACATATTTTCATTAATCTTCAAGACTATCTTGAAAAATGAGTATTATCATAACTCTGATTTTAGGGATGCACAAATCAAGCCTCAAAAATTTTGAAAAACTTGTCTAAATTCCAGGTTTCCCCAGTGAATCAGGATTCCCATTCAATTCCAACTGACCCGAAGTTTCTCTTAGCATCCTTCATTCTCATGTCTTCTCTCTCTGAGCCTACAGAATTGAGCTATGTTGAAACAGCGAAATAATACCAAGTGATAACTCAAATGCACAGGAAGAAATGAGGCGTACCAGAGACTGCAAATATGTAAGTTAACATAAAAGATTCTATAAATATATTTTTCTCCTTTTTTCTGCTAAGTTATATAAAAGACATAAAAAGCAACAATTATAACATCCTGTTGTTGGGATTAAAACATATATAGACTATACACACATATACACAATAATAACAAAAAGTAGAGGGCAGGGAATGGAGCTACATTTGAGAAAATTTCTATATTATATTAAATTAATATTAATATCCAGTAGATTGTGATAAATTAAGATGCATATTGTACTCCCTAAAGCAGTGATTCTCAACTGGGAATGATTTTTCTTCCAAGAGGACATTTTATAATGTCTGGAGACATTTTTGGTTGTCACAACCTGGGGGCACTACTGACATCTATGGGAAGAAGCCAGGAGTGCTACCAAACACCCTACAATGCATAGGACAGCTTCCAACAGCAAAGAGTGATCTGGCCAAATATGTCAGTAATGCAAAGACAGAAGAATCCTGCTCTAGAGTGACCATTGAAAATAAATAAATAAATAAATAACTTGGCCAGGCACACGGGTTCATCCCTATAATCCCAGCACTTTAGGAGGCCAAGGCAGGAGGATCACCTGAGCCCTGGAGTTTCAGACCAGCCTGGGCAACATAGTGAAACTCCCTTTCTACAACAAATATAAAACTTAGCTCTGCGTGGTGGTGCAGACCTGTAGTCCCAGCTACTCGGGAGGCTGAGGTGGAGGTGGGAGGATTGCTTGAGCCTGAGAGGTCGAGACTGTAGTGAACCATGATGGTGCCACTGCACTTCAGCCTGGGCAACAGAGTGAGACCTTGTCAGAAATAAATAAAATAAAATAAAACTCAAAAAATTATAGTAAAATAAAATTAAAGGCATTAAAATAGTAATTCAAAATTATCTCTTTAATAGGAAATAAGACAATAAAAGAGGAACATAAGAACAAAAAAGACACCAGCAATATAGAAAACAAATAGCAAAAACAGCAGACACAAATCCAACTCTATCAATAGTAACATTAAATATGAATACATTAGATACTCTCATTAAAAGGCAGAAATTGTCAGACTGCATTTAAAATTTTTAACTATACACAGTCTACAAGAAGCACACTTTAGATTCAAAGAGACAAATAAACTATAAAGTTTAAAAATTGAAAAAGATATTCCGTGCAAACAATAATCCTAAGAGAGCTGAAGTGACTCTATTAATATTAGACAAAACATACCTTAGGATCAAAAATACTATCAGAGCAAAAAAAAGCATTATATGAAAAGGTCAATTAATCAAGAAGATATAGCAATTCTATACATACCTAACAACAAAGCCCCAATACACATGAAGCAAAAATTGACAGAATTAAAGGGAGAAACAGACAACTCAACAGTAGTAGTTGAAATATTCAATATCCATTCTCAATAATGAATAAACAGCTAGACAGAAAAATCAGCAAGAGTATAGAGAATTCAAACACCATCATCAAACAATTTAAGACATCCATAGAACATTCCATTGAACAACAACTGAGTACACATCCTTTTCAAGTGCACAGAGAACATTCTCTAAGGTAGACTACATGCTAGGGCATAAAAAAATCATAATAAATTTTAAAAGGTTGAAAGTATGCAAAGTATGCTCTCTGACCACCATGGTATTATATAAGAAATCAATAATAGAAAATTCAAAATCCACAAATATTTAGAAATTAAACAACACACTTCTAAACAAACAATGAGCCAAAGAAGAAATTACAGGGGAAGTAAGAAAATATTTTGAGCTGAATGAAAATGAAAGCATACTATATCACAATTTGGGGTATAAAGACAAAGCAATGCTTAGAGGAAAATGTATAGCTTTAAATGCATATATTAGAAAAAAGTCAATAACCTAAGCTGCTACCTTAAGAAACTAGAAAGAGCAGGCAAAACAAGCAGGAGGAAGGAAATAATGAAGATTAGAGCAAAATATCAATGAAATAGAGGACAGAAAAGCAATAAAGAAAAATCGACTTTTAAAAAGTTGTTTCTTTGAGAAGATCAACAAAATTAGCAAAATTTAGTTAAACTATCCAAAAAAAAGAGAGAAGACTCAAATTACAAAAATCAGGAATGAAGGGGGAATATCGCTACCATCCTTACAGAAAGATTATAAAGAAAATACTATAAAAAACTTTATGACAACAAATCAGATAACTTAGATGAAATGAAGAAATTCTTACAAAAACATGTTAGAAAATCTGACTAAACCTATAAGTAATACATTGAATTCATAGTAGAGATCTTCCCAGAATAAAAAGCCCGGGCCTAGGTTGCTTCACTGGTAAATTTTAC
Organism: Mandrillus leucophaeus; assembly: GCF_000951045.1. Taxonomy (NCBI): domain Eukaryota; kingdom Metazoa; phylum Chordata; class Mammalia; order Primates; family Cercopithecidae; genus Mandrillus; species Mandrillus leucophaeus. The sequence continues at coordinate 310,859 of NW_012101209.1, read as the reverse complement.
CTAACATTTATAGAAAAAATAATACCAATTCTTCACATAATTCTTCCAGAAAATAGAATACAGGAAGAGGGGAATTCCCAACTCATTCTATGAGGTCAGTTTTATCCTGATACTAAAGCCAAAGATATCACAAGAAAAGAAAACTGTACACCAATATCCCTCATGAATAGAGACACAAAAACCCCTAACAAAATACTAGCAAATGGAATCTAGTAACATATAAAAACAATTACACACTACAACCCAGTGACATTTACCCTAGGAATGTAAGATTAGTTTAACATGTGAAAAATCAATTAATGTAGTATGCTATATTAATAGAATTAAGGACAAAAGCCACATGATCATCTCAATCAATGCAGAAAAAGCATTTGACCAAATCTAATATCCATTCTGATTAAAAAGCACATATATATGGCCAGTCGTGATGCCTCACGCCTGTAATCCAAGCACTTTGGGAGGCTGAGGCGGGCAGATCACGAGGTCAGGAGTTCAAGACCTGCCTGACCAAGATGGTGAAAGCCCATCTCTACTAAAAATACAAAAATTATCCAGGCATGGTGGTGCACACCTGTAATCCCAGCTATTCAGGAGGCTGCGACAGGAGAATCACTTGAATCCTGGAGGCGGAGGTTGCAGTGAGCCAAGATCACACCACCGCACTCCAGCCTGGGTGACAGAGCGAGACTCTGTCAAAAAAAAAAAAAAAAAAAGCACATATATACATTCAGACTAAAAATAAAATAAAATTTCCTCACCTTGCTGAAGATCATCTAGGAAAAACTTACAGCTGAACTCATACTAAATAATGAAACATGGAATGCTTTCCCCCCTAAAATCAGGAACAAGGCAAGGATATCCACTCTCATCACTTCCATTCAACATTGTCATGGAAGTTCTAGTCTGTACAATTAGGTGACAAAAACAAATAAAAGTGTTCAAGGTTGGAAAGGAAGAAGTAAAGCTGTCTTCTTTCACAGACAACATAATCCTGTGTTTAGAAATTCCTCAGGAATCCACTAAAAACTACTAGAACTAATAAAAAGTTTACTTTGTTTACAGATTTCTTCTTCTCCTTCTAACCTATTATGTTTAAGTTTCCAGAGACCTACAGAAAAGCCTGAGGTCTATCATTTAATCATTTTTATATTTAAGTTAATCTATAAGGCTATGACTTAAAGGAATACTATTAGGCCTTAATTCAATTGTTAATTATTGTCATTTGCCTAGGATGGATCAGTCACCCTATTCAGTGGTTATTTCCTGAGTAATTCCAGAAAATATACTACCTTCAATTCTAGGAGCCTAAAATAGCTGGCATTTTTAGAAAGCATAGACCTGGACTTTATACAGTTTTTTTATATTTTTCTAATTCCAGGTTACGTTCACAATACATTTAGTTTTAAAATATATCCTTATGTCACTTGAATTTGGATGCCTCTTCAGATTTCCTGCCAAATATCTCAACTGAATTTTTTCCAACACTAAAGTCACATATTTCCTCTTATTTTGTCTTTTGCCGGGAACATCAACACTCAACTCCATTTTATGTCTACCCTTAACCATGTTTTATGAGCTATTTTCCCAGTGCCACAAACAGTTCAACATCTGTGGGAAATGTATACCCTTCATGCTTTGTTTAAGATTGATAAAAGAAAAAAATACAGGTTACTAGTGACTCAGAAGTGACATCATACAGATCGGTCATTGTACAAAGCTGTTATGGACAAGTCAATTGTTGAGAAATAGACACACATAAAGCTTCCGAGCTATCTGCCCCTACATAGAGACCCCTGAGGCTTGGGTGCATGGTGTGCTAGTTGTGGGAAACTATGAAATGTCTCTCTGATTAAATGTTTCTTCAAACAATACAGGATTATCTGGAAAGAATGTCAGAGGTAAAACAGTCAAAAGAGTTTTTTTAAAAGGAGACCGAAGCAAAGGCCTAACAGGGATGTCCAATTATTTGAAGGACTGCTGATATGGTTTAGATATTTGCCCCCTCCAAATCTTAGGTTGAAATTTGATCCTCATGTTGGAAGTGGGGCTTACTAGAAGGTGTTTGGGTGATGAGGGAGGATCCCTCATTAATGGCTGGATGCCCTTCTCACAGGATTGAGTGAGTTCTCAGTCTTAGTTCCTGTGAGACCTGGTTATTAAAGAGTCTGGGTTGGGCACATTGGCTCATGCCTGTAATCTCAACACTTTGGGAGGCTGAGGCAGGAGTTCAAGACCAGCCTGAACAACATGGTGAAATCCCAACTCTACAAAAAATACAAATATTAGCCAGGCATGGTAGTGTACACCTATAGTTACAGCTAATCAGGAGGTTGAGGTGGAGGTGGGAGGATAGCTTGAGCCCAGGAGGCTAAGACTGCAGTGAACCACGGTCGTGCCACTGCACTCCAGCCTGGGTGACAGAGCGAGACCTTGTCTGAAAATAAAAATCTAAATAAATAAAAGAGTCTGGAACCTTCCTCCCTTTTCTCTCTCTCTTCCTCTCTCACCATGTGACAATCTGGCTCCTCCTTGGCCTTCTGTCATGATTGGAAGCTTTCTGAGGTCCTCTCCAGAAGCAGATTCTGGTGCCATGCTTCTTGTACAGCCTGCAGAGCTGTGAGCCAGATAAACCTCTTTCTTTATAAATTACCCAGCCTCAGGTATTCCTTTAGAGCAATGGCAAAATGAACTAAGACAACTGCGACATGGAAAAGGTGAGAAATCTGGCCTATAGTCATTCATTTATTCAATAAATATTTGAGTACATGCTATGTGCCAAGAACTGTACTCAATGCCAGTAATACAAAGATGGGGAGAAATGAACATCAAGGAGGAAACGAGACTCAAAACACATACCTCACAATGTCATAAGTGCAGCAATCAAAACAGGTACAGGGAGAAGTGTGCTCTGGGAGGTCAGGAAAGGCTTCCTCAAGGAGGTGACTCTTCAACTGAGTTTACAGAGAAAAGTAAAAGATTTCCAGAAAGATGAGAGGGGCAAGAAACTATAGATAGAGGCATCAGCAGAGGCACAAAGGCATAAAAAGGGATATGGGTGAGGAAATATATGATTCCATATTGCTAGGATAGAAGGTAGTGAGGTGGGGGGTAGTGGTAGAAGAAGTGAACAGGTGCACAGAAGCCAGCAAGGATGGGCTTAGACTGTTGATCTACATCTTATCAGCAAGCTGGGAAGTGAACTTATAGTTTTTATCTGTTATTCCAATGACCTAAACTAAAACCTGGGGTAAGGCTATAAATTACAGAGAAAAAACTATTGGGTCAGTAGAAGAAAAAACATTTTAGTTAGCTAGAGCTACAAAGCTAAGAAGTTGTTTTACAGACTCTTAATCATCAACAGTAGCAGGCAAAGATATTTGTTAGAGATAAAATAAAATTCGTTATAGATATACTAAAAAGCATTCTCAGAAAAACCTTTATGAGGAAAACTTTAAAACACTCCTGATTGAACAATTTTTAAAAAATATATTTTACTTTCCTTACTTTTCCTTCTTGCCTTCAAATTTGGTTTATAGGAAAAACGTATTTTCTTTTTGCATAGACAACATAGTATTATATCTTTAAAAACTCAATTGTCCCTAAGTTAATTTAAAAGTGAATGCAATCACAATAAAAATATCAACAAGCTTTTTTAAATAATGGAGCTAGATATGTTGATACTAAAGTTTCTATGGCAAAAGAATCATACAATAGCTATGAAAACCCAAAAGAGAAAAGCTATGAGGATGGACTAGCCCCACGAGAGAGTAAAACATACTATTAAGCTTCTATAATTAAAATGGATATGTAGCCAGGCGCAGTGACTCACACCTGTAATCCCAACACTTCGGGAGGCTGAGGCAGGTGCATTGCATGAGCCCAGGAATTTAAGAGCAGCCTGGGCAACATGGCAAAACCCTGTCTCTATAAATATACAAAATTTAGCTGGGCGTGGTGGTGCGTACCTGTAGTCCCAGCTACTAGGGAGGCTGAAGTAGGAGGATCGCTTGGGCCCAGCAGGTGGAGGTGACAGTGAGCAGAGATCATGCCACTGCACTCCAGCCTGAACAACAGAGTGAGATCTTGTCTCAAAAAAATAAAAATAAAAAATAAAGTAGATATGCATATTGAAGTATGGGGGGGAAGTGTTGTAATGTCTGCAACTTTCCTTGAAATGTGTGAAAAAATAAGATGAATTGATGGATGAATAGAGAGATAAGAGATGGATAAGTATGTGACAAATGTAATAAAGTGTTTACTGTAGAATACAGACAGATATATGGGTTTCACCATAAAATTCTTTCAACTTTGTGCATGTTTGTTATAGTAAAATGTTTTTTTAAAACTGATGCCAAAAAAACAAAAACAACGTGAAACCAGCATAAGAATAAATCGCAGGCAAATATAATGAACAAACTGCAAAAACAGTCCAAAGTGTATATGGAAATCTAATATTTGATACAGGTGGTATCTCAAGTCATTTAGAGAAGAGATGGATATTTTAATAAATGACTTAAGGACAACTTGATAACCATTTGGAAAAAGATTGATTTAGATGCATACCTCACACCATAAACAAGGAAAAACTTAAAAAGGATCAGAGACCTAAAATTAAAAAACAAAACCAAATACTACATGAAAACATGGGCAAATTTCTCTACAAACTCCAGCTAGGGAAAAGCTTCCTAACTATGACTCAAAATCCAGATGCAATAAAGGAAAAAGTTTATAAATTTTACTATACTGAAATATACTTTCACATGACAAAAAATATCATAACCAAAGCCAAAAAAGAAAATGTTCATAACATATCACAGATAAAGGACTAATATCCTAATATATTTTTAACACCGAAAAATTGAGAGCGACTAATGCCAGAAATCCAGAAAAAAATAAGCAAAAGACATGAACAGAAAACTTAAACAAAAATATATTAAACTACATCCATAATTTTTTAATGTAAACTATAACTACTCCGAGATACCATTTCTCACATATCAGATTGATGAAAATTTAGAAGGCTGACAACATATAAGGCTGGAGGCAAACACACATTCTTATTCATTGCTAGTGGGAATGCAAACTGATGCAGCTCTTGTAGAGGAGAATTTGGCAAATTTTTAAAAATTACATGTGCATTTGCCTTTTGACCAAGCAATCTCATTTCTAGACATTTAACTTGATGATACGCCTCCAAACTATATGAAAATACATATATACAAGGTTATACATTGCAGCTTTATTTGTAATTGCAATATATTGGAAAGAATCTAAATGTCTATAGGAGAGAACATGGTTGAATAAATTATGGAACACCTGCAACTGTTTAAGAAAAGAAAGTGAGGACTGGGCGCGGTGGCTCACGCCTGTGATCTCAGCACTTTAGGAGGCTGAGGTGGGCAGATCACGAGGTCAGGAGTTCAAGACCAGTCTGGCCAACATGTTGAAACCCCCACCTCTACTAAAGATACATTTAAAAAAAAAAAAAAAATAGCCAGGCGTGGTGGCATGCGCCTGTAATCCCAGCACTTTGGGAGGCCGAGGCGGGCGGATCACGAGGTCAGGAGAGCGAGACCCTCCTGACTAACACAATGAAACTCCTTCTCTACTAAAAATACAGAAATTAGCCAGGACTGGTGGAACGGGTCTATAGTCCCAGCTACTCGGAAGGCGGAGGCAGGAGAATGGCGTGAACCCGGGAGGCGGAGCTTGCAGTGAGCCGAGATCGCCCCACTGAACTCCAGCCTGGGCGACAGAGCCAGACTCTGTCTCTAAAAAAAAAAAAAAACATTAGCCGGGCATGAAGGCATGCACCTGTAATCCCAGCTACTTGGGAGGCTGAGGCAAGAGAATCGGTTGAACTCGGGAGGCGGAGCTTGCAGTGAGCCGAGATCACGCCACGGCACTTCACCCTGGGGGACAGGGCGAGACTCCATCTCAAAAAAAAAAAAGTGAGGAAGATCTTTATGAACTGATATGGGATGATTTCCAAGATCACTTGGTAGGAACTGTGATTGATTGATTGATTGATTGATTGATTGATTTTATTTTTTGACAGTCTCGCTCTGTCAACCAGGGTAGAGTGCACAATCTTGGCTCGCATAACCTCCACCTCCTGGGTTCAAGGGATTCTCCTGCCTCAGCCTCCCAAGTAGCTGGGATTACAGGTACACGCCACCACACACAGCTGATATTTGTATTTTTAGCAGAGACAGAGTTTCACCATGTTGGCCAGGCAGGTCTCAAACTCCTGACCTCAAGTGATCCACCTGCCTCAGCCTCCCAAAGTGCTGGGATTACAGGCGTGAGCCACTGTGCCCAGCCAGATCTTAGCTGAGGGACAGCCAGCTAATAGTGACCCTACAGGAAGGGAACTTGGGGAAATAAATGACCTGATATCACTCTCCTTCCATCCTCCAATCTTCTGCACATTCTCATTGGCACAACCCAAACAGAAGCCAGAAAGTAAGAGCAGACCATAAAGGTCAGCCTCCCAGATTAGAGAAGGGTGGAAAGTGGGTTTGGAGGATTAAACAGAAGATAACCAGCATATAGGGTAACTTTTCCTCTTGCTAGACATTTAGTTTGCATCTGACTCTTCAGCATTACAAATAGTGAACATCCTTATCCAGCAAATGTTTAACTGGGGGAGGGGCCCTGATTTGCAGTGTTTTCCACAGTATTCAGTAAACACACACATCAAGGGTAATTTCAAGCTACCATTGTGAAGTCACCGGATGAGGAGTTGGGAAAAGGTGTGCTCAACTGGTTCTCACAGTCGATCAAGCCATCAACCACACACCGTTGTGTGTCCTTAGATTCTTGTCCCCATGTTGGACTGTATTCTTAGAATAAATTCTTAGATTTAGAATGACTGGAACAATAGATCCAAATACTTTGTGGGATCCTGTACTAGTCAGACCCTGTAGGATCCTGTATTATTTTGCCACAACAAAATGCCATAGACTGAGTGGCTTAAGCAACAGAAATTTATTTTCTCACGGTTCTGGAGGCTGGAAGTCCACGATCAGGGTGCTAGCATGGTTGGGTCCTGGTGAGAGCCTATTCCCTGGCTTGCAGGCGGTAAGAGCTATGTCCTCACATGGCAGAAAGAGAGATCTCGCTCATCCGCTCATCCTCTTCTTGTAAGGCCACAGTCCTGTTGGTTCAGGGATCCACCCTATGACTTCATTTAACCTTTTTATTTTGAGATAGAGTTTTGCTCTATTGCCCAGGCTGGAATGCAGTGGCACAATCCCAGGTCACTGCAATTTCTGCCTCCTGTGTTCAAATGATTCTCACGCCTCAGCCTCCCAAGTTGCTGGGATTACAGACATGTGCCACCACACCCAGCTAAATTTTTTGTATTTTTAGTAGAGACAGGGTTTTGCCATTCGGGTCAGGCTGGTCTTGAATTCCTGGCCTCAAGCAATCCTCCCATCTCAGCCTCTCAAAGTGCTAGGATTACAAGCATGAGCCATCACACCAGGCCTGACTTCATTTAACCTTAATTACCTCCTAAAGACCTATCTCCAGATATAGTTATATTGTGGGTTAGGGCTTCGACATAAGAATTTAGAGGGGTGGCCGGGCGCAGTGGCTCAAGCCTGTAGTCCCAGCTACTCGGGAGGCTGAGGCAGGAGAATGGCGGGAACCTGGGAGGCGGAGCTTGCAGTGAGCTGAGATCCGGCCACTGCACTCCAGCCTGGGCGACAGAACGAGACTCCGTCTCAAAAAAAAAAAAAAAAAAAGAATTTAGAGGGGTGCAGGGAGGAGACAGTTCAGTCCATAGAAGATCCTTATATGTAAAGAACAGATTCTCATTTGTAAAGTCCTAGGATAGTCTCATAAAGTACGTAGAGCTCTAAACCTGGAAATTTCATTGTTCCTTCTTTTGAGAAACATAGTTCACTGTGTATACATCCCTGTATTCACACCGTATTATTATTAATTCCCCAACAAGAGTGAAAGCACTCAATAGAAAAGACTGTGTCTTAGGTTTATACCACAGTGCCTGGCACAGACACATCTAGCACAGAAAATGATTTTAATAGCATGAATGGACAAATGAAGAAACTTAAATTTGAATCCTAACTCTGCCTCCGACTCAAGGCATGGCCTTTGACAAGCCAGCCTTCTTCTCTAAATCTGAATTTCCTCATCCATTTTCCCCCAGCTGTGTCCCACTGAGATGTTTTATGCAAAAAAAAAAAAAAAAAAAGTGGTAGTCTGTGGTCAGATGGAAAATACCTGAGGCTAGATTTGGCTGTTAGAGTTACAGTGCACATTTCTAGAACAAAGTATTTAAGAAGTCCAGCAGTGAGGAAACCAGTTTAATTTTGTTGAACGAGCAGCTCCCAAATGTCTTTGCCATGGAAAGCTTTCTTTTCTCATGGAGCTGGTGTTCCTCAGAGTTCATGTTGGAAAATACTGGACTAGAAGGTGTTTAAGGCTCTTCCCTGCTCTGACATTTATGATTTTGTCACGAATGGCCCTGACTGGACTTTGAAAATACTCAAGCCAGATGATGGAAATGAAGCCACAAATGGCAAAACAGTGAGATCGTGACACACTGTTAGATGGTATTTGTATCTGCAGGGCAACAATACAGAAGGCCCCCTTCCTCATCCGTGATGTACTTCCTGCTGAGTGAGCTCCCACTGTCACATGTACCACACAAGCTGAAGTCACCGAGGTTACCTGTGCTCTTCACTGTGACTCTGAGAACACATCTTCACTTCGCCTATGTGGTTCTGGAGTAAAACGTGTTTTCCATCCACGCTCCCGGCATACAGAGGCTGCACGTACACTTTTCACACCTTGTTAAAGGTCATGGTCATAACCCTGTTTGCACTGTTATCTAAAATAGTGGTCTCAAAAGTGTTTTTGATTGTACAACTGAACAAGAATAAATATTTTGATATGTACTTCCAATGTATTTTATGTATGTATGTATGTATGTATGTATGTATGTATGTATTTATGAGTAGCGGACATATTCTATTCTCCAGTATAATATGACTTTTATAAAGCTTGTAAAAATAGAAATGTAGGCCAGGTACGGTGGCTCATGCCTGTAATCCCAGCACTTTGGGAGGCCGAGTCGCGCAGATCATGAGGTCAGGAGATTGAGACCCTCCTGGCTAACACAGTGAAACTCCGTCTCTACTAATAATACAAAAATTAGCCAGGTGTGGTGGCACGTTCCTGTAGTCCCAACTACTCAGGAGGCTGAGGCAGGAGAATCACTTTAACCCAAGAGGCAGAGCTTGCAATGAGCCGAGATCACGCCACTGCACTCCAGCCTGGGCAACAGAGCAAGACTGTCT
>NW_012101209.1:299396-299832 GCF_000951045.1 Mandrillus leucophaeus | reverse complement strand
GCCCACCTCTGCCTCAGTGCTGGGATTACAGGCGTGAGCCATCATGCCCAGTCTAACTTATTTTTTCTTATTGCTGGTGAGCAAAACTTCTTTTAGCATGCTCCTACATGAGGGTCCTAGATTTATGCAGGGGTTTCACCTGCAACTTCCCAGTTAACTTGAGGCTGAGGCCTTGTGTCCTGTCCTCCAGAGTGGTTAAAACCTGGGTTACTGAGATCAGCAGTGTCCCCTCACCCCTGCCTACTACTTTGGCCCCCAAGAGAGGTTCCCTTAACTTCCTGCAAGCTCAGCTCTGCATTTAGAAAGATGTTTGCTGTGCTTTATCAATTATTCTAGGAATGTGTAAGAAGAGTTTTTGCAGGATATGTATTCCACTATAAAGGTTGGATGGAACTCAAAAGCCTATTAGTGTAGCTGTGTATCCATTAGATGAACA